>NW_010322494.1:0-29258 GCF_000700745.2 Antrostomus carolinensis
AGGGTAGTGGTGGAGTCACCATCCCTGGAGGCACAAAAAATATAGACAAGGCACTTCAGAACATGGTTTAGTAGGCATGGTGGTGGTGTGTTGACAGTTGGACTTTATGATCTTAGAGGTCTTTTTCAACTTTAATGATTCTGTGATTCTATTCTATTATTTTAAGTGCAGAAAATAATTGGAATTTTAGTACCAAACATAAAAGAGAAACTTCCAGGGAAGCACTCCAAACATAAGGGAAAATATAAGCACCTCAAAAAACAGAAGAGTAGAGCAAGAGCTTGACTGCATGGAAGGTCAGAGAAGACAGTGAGACATGCTCAAGGTCAAGCAAATTAAGCTTTATGAAAAGTATTTAAAGATCCTCCTGTTTGAAGACACTGAAAAGGCTGGTGTTAGATATTTAAAATGTTGAAATGAAACAGTTGGCTAAAATGGAAAGGTTTTGTGTCAATTTTACATTAGAAAAATACAATAAGATGTGATATACAAGGTAGAAGGTCTCTATATGTGGCAGCACCTTCAAATCAGAAGCAAAGTTCGGATCTCGACATGCTCCTACCAGAATTGTCTGTATTCGAATGCCCCTGGTACCTGACTGTACACTCCTAGCACTGGAACTTAAGTGGGAAAAGTAGTGCGGGTGCTTATAATCCTGTTGGATTTACAGGAGAAACTTAAGTGGAAAAAAGTCAATAAGAATATAGGTGCAGGTGAGGCATGTCACAAAACACAAGGGACTTATCATGTTTAGATGACTTCAGACTAATGCAGTATTTTTACAGATGTTTTTTCTGGAGGTATGGAGGCAAATACACTGCTCCTTGGAAAAGTTCTGGCTTCCAAATTCCCTTTCTTGAGATTTTTTCCAGTTGGTGCCTAGGTAGGAAATATGAGAAGGAAGGATAAAGACATATTAACTCATCTGGGGGCAGTGCTGCCAACATGTGCTACTTGACTTAACCAGATTACCTCCTAAGTCATCTCATAGCAGCCTTATCTTTGAGAAATGGTGCAGGATGGATTAGATACTGGAGGACTGGAAAGGATAAATGTACCAGTTGTCAAAGTGGGGAGAGGAGTCAGGGAGAGAGAGTGCAGTCATCTTAATACTGATGCCCCCCACACCACCCCCCAGTAAAACCTTATCAAACTGCGAGGTAATGAAGAGAACAATAAATGCCAGCGTGGGCTTATCAAGAATAAATAATGTCAAACTAGTTTAATTTCTCTCTATGATAACACCTTTGAGCCTATGAATAGAAACAAAGCAGTAGCTATCATGTATTTTGACTTTATTTAGAGGCTTTAATAAGATTGTCCTTTGTGACATTTTCATAAGTAATGCAGAGAAATGGAGTCTAGGAGAAACATGTACAGTAAGTGCAAAATTGATTAGATTAGTATTTCTATTGATTAATTGTTGATTAATTGCTTTCAAAATTAAAAGATACATGGAGCAAAATTTCTTTGGAGAGCTGTGTAGGGTCATGTTCTTCTTTCTGTTCACCTAGTGAGCTGAATGATAAAATAGAGAGTAACTGGAGTCATTCTGCAGATGACACAGAACTGGGAAGGGACTGTACTGGAGAACAAGATCACATTTCAGAATGATCTTGCCAAACTGGAAAAATAATCTGCAAACCAGTAGGTGAAATTCAGTGGGGATGAGAAGACATGACACTAACTCATTAATAAATCACAGCAGTCCTTCAGAAAAGGATTTGCATTTTTCTATTTGATAGCACTGTGCTGTATCGGAAGGTCACCCTACCGCTGGCATGTACAAATAGAAGTGTGGCCAGTAAAATGGGATCCTAGTCTCTGCTGGAACACTGTATTCCACTTGGGGAGTCACATTTCAAGGAAGACTTGGACCCCTTGGAGGCTGAACAAAAGCATCACAGGTGGTCAGAAGCATAGGAAGCATCCCTTGAAGGAAGAGTAAACCATTTTCATTTGTTTAGCCTGCAGAAGATAAGACATAGGAGAGCGTGGTTTTCTAATAGTAAAAGGCTGCTGCAGAAGAAATAAAGGAATAATGTCTTGTGTTGATGGTGGCAATGATAAGTATAAAGGGTCCAAATTCAACCAAAGACTCAAAGAAGGTGTTGGAGAAACCTTTCTAAATGCCAGATAAATGAAGTAATAAAGCAGATTGCATGAGAAGGCTTTGAATTTTTATCATTGCTAGGCTTTCAAGAGCTAAAGACACGTAGCTGTAGTTTTTCCCACTTTTGAGAATAAGGTGTAAATGCACTTTATTTTTTTTTTTTAACCTATATTTTTCTAAAAGTTTCTAACTGAATGACTGCCTGGAACAGAAGTATTTAAGTTGAGGCAAGATAACACCAGCAGTTACATTTACATGGCCTCCTGCTTGAATTCACCTTTTTTGAGAAGGAAAGCGAGGAAACCTTTTCTTCCTTACAGCAGAGGGAGGTGGGGGTGGGGGAGTTGCTCAAAACTGTAGAAATCTTCTTTCAGGAAGATTTTTATTCATATTGGCCAAACTCATAAACTTTTCTCTTAATTCAAACATATTTGATTCGAGACATTTTATTTTGAAATATCTTTTTAATGCTCTAGTAAGAACTTGAATTCTAGCAGTTGATATCTTCAGATTTGTTTTAGACAATATATTTTTGTTTGTATAACCACAGCTTTCAGGCAGATGTCTATCCCTCAGCTTTCTCTGATTGAATTTGAGAGGGATTTCTTCAATGTGACCATCAAGATTATTTTAACTTTCTAACACTAACTTTACTTTCTCCATTTCTTCAAGGATGGACATCTGTGTGCTTTTTTACTATCATCCGTATAGACAGAAGAAGGCCTGTATAGCTTAATTAAAAATTAATTGCTGTTTTATGTTTGACAAAAAGCTAAACAATGCATTAGACTAAATTGTCCATTACACTTTTATACAAGGCAGTGTAATTACATGAAAAATAGCCCTAACAGTAAGAATAAAATTCATCATAGGATAGTGCTAATGCATTTATATGCAATGAGAGTAGGTTTAATTATAGTACATTTAAGATTGGTATGCCAAGGGCAATAAACTTTACAACAACATTCAAAAGTTTAATAAGCATGAAACATCATAAGAACAATGTAGACTAAACCTTCCTTGCATCCGAAAAGCTGAAATGCAAAGAAGTTTTTATTTGTTGCCTCAGGTTAAAAAGTCTGTAGAAACAGATAAGTGATGACAAAGCTTTGATGTTAATAAACCCAAATGGAAGTCAAAAATCAAAGTGTGTAAATGGCTAGGTTATAAAAAGAAAGATGACAGAGTTATACCCTGTAATTAGGTGTAATTTGTGCTTTTGGCACAGCTATTTGTCCTGCATGAATGAGAGGTTGTCTTATGTTTTCTTGTCCCTGTATAATAGAATTGCAGTACGGACACATCCCACTTCAAACCTCCCTAGGCTTTTTTTTCAAGAAGTATTTGAAAGCAGCATGCATATTGATCCTCTCTTATGTGAGTACTATAGTCTGTTTGTCCTTCCTAGTACTTGAAAATAATCATAAGCTGAGTGTTTTTAAAACACTCACAGCTAGAAACAAAGTAATAATTTTAGGAAAATGCAACCACATCACAAGATGAGTTTGTGTATACCTTGAGTATAAATCACAGAGTTATGTGTCATACAAGTAAATTACATCAAAACTAGAAAATTAATAATCCAATTAAATTATTTAATGAGTCGTTCTGTTTAGCAGCTGCATAATTGGCTGTCTCATCCATATTTTAAACTGTTGTAGAACAAATTGCCATTAATTAAATAATTTAATTTAATTGATTCCTGTCTTTGTTTTGTGGTATCTCTGCATGAGACATCAATTTTTCAGTGCTGAAACCTATTTTACAACCATATCTTTCTGACATACACTGTGAAAATTTCAAGTAAGTATTTTTTCTACTTTCTGTGTTGCAATGAAACTGAAAATCTCTATTGATTCAGGGAAAACTGCACTTTTGACTAAAGTGTGTATGTCTGTACAGATATCAATTTTTAAACTTTCCTGTTAAGGAATAATTATTATATTTTTAGACATGTTAAATTTCCTGTGTCTTTATGAATTTACCACAAAGTTTGGTACTGGTGTGTGGTTTTAACCTCTTTGATGTGAAGTTCACAGCTCTCTTTTGGTGGGATGTGAAATACCCTTGCAGAGCACCTTTTGGTTAGCTGCGTTAGATGTTTACGGTTGTAAATCCATGATACGCGATGCAAGAATTGAGTGCTCCAGCAGCGCAGAGCCACTTGCCAAATCTTGTATTTCTCTTATACATGAAAATACATGAAACAAAATGAAAAATCAGTATGATTCCTCTTTATTTTGACCTAAATATATTTCTGTTTTGGTTTCAATCAGTGTCTCCTTTTTTATTTGAAATTCAAGTCTGACATGTTCAGAAGTTCTCAAATGGTTCCTGTGAATGCTACAGTGTGGTTGCACGTCAGTGTTTGCTGGTGGCATGATGTGGCCCTTCGCCTCCTGTGGGTGTCCTGTCTTCTGGTACATCCCTGAAAGGCTGTGTGCTTGTACTGCATTTCATAGATCTACCTCTTTCTTTCCAGTCGTCTTTCCAGTTCATGAAGCTTTTCTCATTAATTCTACCTTGAAGGACAAACTCCCTGGTGGGGAAGAGGGCATTCTGCCGGTTCAGACATCTCCTTTCTGTTTGGGCCAGAGGGGCTGCAGTTTCCCTTCTGGGGGTCTGTGCTCATTCAAGGGTGAGGGATTCCTTCTTCCCAAGCCAATGTCACTCCTGGCACTGTTATATGCCTCTGTTCCTCCTGGTGTCATACCCTGCTCCAGAACTGCTATAGCTCTATTGGGAAAAAGGATTTGGCAAGTCTGTAGCTTCTTCTGCTGTTAAAGGAATAATCATCTTGTTATAAAACCAGTTATGTAAGTATTTAATTTCAGAGGTCACCTTTTGGTAAGCTAAAAAAGATTGGCTAATATTTCTGGAAGCCTACATGGAATATTATTTAAATAAAGTAAAAAAAAAAAAATAAAAGCAAATCCTCAAACAGTATTATTTCAACTTCTGCCCCTGCTGTCAGTACTTTAAAATATCTTTAGAAGATTTAAGTGAAAAGTCACAGTATTTGAATAAGATGCTACTGAAGTAACTTCAGCGCTTCTGTTGAGATTGGGTGGATTGGGTGGGATTCAGTAGAATTCTAAACCCCCGTGGGATGTGACAAGAGCAGAACTTTCAACAGAAATTTAGTAACGGTCTAGTGATTTAGTAGTTATAAAAGCAGATGCCTGTAGACAGGTTTTAAACTAGTTTTCCACATCACCACGTGATTTCTGCAACCTTAAAACTTCAAGGAAAATTTAGAAGACCCTGTATGCTTTGTCTGTTCAACAAGTGCCAAAGATACACATTCTTCTACCTTACCTGTAAAACCACTCTGTCTTTTAAAAGTGTTCTGATGATTGTTGGGTTTATCTTTTCTGATAAATATGATACTGTTAGTGACACATGGATGAATATTTCTTATATAATCTCAGAAGTTAGAAAATGCTGATCTCCAGGAGAGTTCTGTAAGTGTGGTTCATGCTGATCTGCTGTTCAAAGGCTCTTTGTTTTCCTCTTTTCATCCTACTGAGATCCACTTTTTAATTTTATCTGTAGCTTTTAAGCTGAATTTTCTAACAGCAGTGGAATGAAAAGATGTGACCTGTACTTCTCTCATAAGTCAAGTGGTAGAGCTGTGCTCCAAATGGCTCAGCTCATTGTCTTTTCTCCTGCTAACACTGTGAGTTAAGCTTTCCCAGACAGATTTGTTTAAATCTGTTTCTTGGGCCCAAGTATCTGCTCGCAATTGTTGTTATACTTGAAGTGCTGGTGCTTGTTGAAAATTATCACAATTTCAGAACTGCTGGCACTGTTCGCTTTTAACCAGATGACAAGTCATGTTTAGTTAACGAAATCAATTCTTAAGTTTTCTTAAGCCCACAGTCTATAGTCGTAAAAGTGTAGCCTAGCTTAGGGTCAGTCCTTCCCTCTGTGTTCTGATCACTATTTGCATTCTTTTTTTTTGTTTCCCCTTTCCCCCTAGTTAAATATGGACTTCTTTCATGACTCTTATGTTTCCAGATCTGTCAGAACTGAGGTTGTTCTCTCTCTGGACTGTCCCAAGCCAGGTTCCATTTTCACGTGAACCATCTCCCATACCAGCCAACACGGGTGGGGATATGAGGCAGGCAGCACCTGGACCTCCTCTGAGCCTGAGCCATGACCCCTCCAGCTGTGTCAGCTGCCACCTTTGTGTCAAGACAGTCTGGTTTGCAGGACAGGAGTGCACAGACCGTGGCTTCCTAGCCAGACACAATTCCTCTGCAACTCTTAAGGTCAAACCCAGCAAATCTGTACGACTTTGGAGGAATAACTAATTATTTATTTGGGAGTTCCAAGTAGTCTTACTGTAGAGAATTTGATTTGCCTATCAATTGTCCAAATTCATTATGTTGTGGAAAAAAATCTGAAAATTCTTTTTTCTAGGTTTTCTGTCTGAGGTGAATGAGTTTGTGAGATTTCTCTCTAACTCCAACATGTAAAACAGAACTTTTTTGCTGGTTTTTTAATTGCAAATTAAAGTGTAAATAATTTTGAATTAAGAGCTGTTTTCTTTCAAAAATGAGGGTGTGGAGTAGGAATTTAGAAGCATACTTTAGTATGACTTCACTGTTTGGAAAAAATGCTAGTGTATGCATCTGAAGTGCTGGTATTTGACAGCTTTCAAATTTTTGTGTGATTTCTACCTAAATTGGTTTATACACTGTATGATAGTAATGCACTCTATTAACTGCTTCTTTCCATTGTCCTCTTACTCTGTTGAGGGGCTGCTACTTGTTGAGGAATGGGACGATGCCTTTAGGGTGAAGGGAGAATTGGACTCCCTGTGTGCAGAATTGTAACTTTGTTTAGATTATGTTAATGTTTAAAAAAAAAAAATTAATCTAGATGTGTGGTTACAATTTTTTTTTTTAAATAATGATTGGAAGAAGTGTATGTAGATTCAAACTAGAATAATAGATAAATGATCTTTTTTCAAATATTTAACTAATTACATTAGATTTATAGATAGAATATTTCTTTCTATTTGTTCTCTCTCTGGAGTCTGTATCAGTTCTGGAGTTCTTTGTCTCTTTTTGGTGGTCTGTTTTTTTTTCAGTCATTAATTTGATGGATGTCAAAGCCTTGCCTTTGTTTAAAACATAACAACATCTTTATTTGAGAATGTATGAGGATTTTATCATCTGGGAATGACAGAAGACAGATTTGTGTTCTTTAAAGCATTTTTGTTACAAATGATAATGATTTTTTGGTACTTTCAGGGTACGGTTAGGTCAGTGGCTGCAATTGTCATAGCAGATCCATTTCCTCCAAAAGATGACGATTGCTGCAAATCAGACCTGCTTAGATCATCATATCAAATACATGGGGACTACCTGGCTCAGTGTAAGGAATTAAGTCATTCTTTGCCAGGGAAGCCTTAATAGTTTTAGGCCCAAGAATGGAAGGTGCAAGTACACTAAGAGACTAGCAGAAGTTGCAGAAGTGTGTTTCACTTACTAATTGTGACTCAGTAATAACTTATTTTTACCCCTTCAGTTACCTGTGGATTTGATGAGTAAAATTTAATATCTACTGATTAAATTCAAATTTTTATTAGGATAGTTTCATGTGCTTTTCTTTTCACTTTATCTTTTCTGTAATGCTAGGTGTGCATTTGCTTTACAGATTAAGTAGTAGAGAAAGTGCAGTAAAAGTTTATTTCAGTAAGGAATGGATTTGATCCTCTTAAAGTTCTAGGTATGGAGTTTGACAGTTGAGATACAATTTAGTTTTCCTTAAGGGTACTGATTTCAAAAAAATCTGTTCTGGCAGCGTTTTTGCAACTATCTAACAAATATAGTTGAGAATTTTGGGTTATGTGAAGGATTCTTCCAAAATGTGTTGCAGTTTTTTAAATTTTAAATAAAATTAGAGATTTGAAATTTGTGCAAAAGCCAGATGTGATTTATTTCAGAAGATTCATATACTGAAGTATTTGAGTACTACATAGACAATTCAACAAAATCAATAAACTTATATATACACACATGTATGTATGTATATGTATGTATATATCTGTGGATGCTTCCGCATCAAAACCTGCTGGGAAAAAAGGCAAGACACTAATGAGAAAAATGGCATTTTTGCATTGTCCCAGTAACATGCCTGCCATGAAGGAGACACCTACCTAATTGAGGATAGATCAATATGGTTTTCATACCTGCTCCATCTCTGCCTTTCTTGTTGAGAATATTAACAAAAGGGCTAGTTTTTCTTTGTTTAAGTAAAAATCTGGTCCTGTTTTAGAAACATAAACTTCTGTATGAAAATTGTACCATGTTTTTTTCAGTGGGCTGTAACTTGACTTTCTTATGCTTTGATGTCAGTGTTTTCTGTTTCCAGACTGTGACCCTGAATATAGTAAAAATGTACTGATAATAGTCCTTTCAAAGAACCTTTTATTTGTTTTCGTTATGAGAAATTTTTTTTTGTCATTCCAGAAAGAAAACACCTTTGTTCATCTCTGTCATTTTACCTATTCCTGTAGTTCTGTAATTTATATTTTCCAGTGTCTTTGGATAGAATCCTGGTGAGCTCTCATGAGATTTTTGCATGTGAGGTTATAATATTTAGGTCTTTTTTAAAATCAGCTTTCAAAATTAGCATTTTACTGAGTTATTCGTATCTGCCAGTATTAAGTAGGCCATAAGTATTCTGCTCTGCTTTTTAAAACAATAACAAATTTTGTCACTTTAAGTGGAAGTGAAAACAGCATTATATAATTGCTATTGTTTTTAGCTCAAGTTTCTGGAGTGCACCACAAATAAAATCCCAGCTTTTCTGTGGCCATTGAAAGTGTCGAAGAAAACATAACGACCTTGATGATTTCTGACAAACAAATGAGGGTTACTTATGGCAAGCCAGCATTGTTGAATTAGAAGCTGTATTCCAAGCCTGCTTGTAAATCTTCACAAATCCTATCACAATGGAAGCCATGGAGTAACAAAAATATTGTGAAACAAATGCCTCCTGGGTGGCTAATTATTGGCATTCTTTCCTTTTTACTCAAGGGGAAGCTCTGTATCTTCCCTGTAAAATGCTGTCTGACTTGAGAGCAAGAATGCTTTGGGGTGGGGAGCAAAAATCTCTTCAGTGGTTTATTTGTGAGGGATTTCTTATTTATGCTTTTATTTTACTTAAAAAATAGTTCTTAAAAGGAACTGCATTAAATCCTTACTGTCACAAAAGACTTAATACCTTGGCTTTCTCTATGAAAATATCATATAAACAATTATTGCATTATTTGTGCTGTTCCAGTGTTGTTCCAGTTTGAAATAAATGTTGAATTCAGAAGAACAGTTAATACACAGTCTTAATTTAACGTATTTTGTTTAGATGAACTAATGGAGTGAGAGGGCTTTTCAGTTTATTTTACTTTATTTTTAAGTGAACGCCAAAGTTTTTCTGCTGATTTGAGGTAAGAACTTATGATCTTATTACTGTTTATCGTGTGCTGTAGAGGTTGCAATTATTTCCTTTCTCTGAGCACTCTATCAGCTTGATTATTAAAAGCTTTAGATGCCATAATGTTAATTAGAAAATTACAATGGTGTAATTGCATTGCAATCTTCATGGAAAAGTGTCAGTTCTTAGAGGAGGAAAGAACAAAAGGCCGATATATTCCTTCTGATGTCTGCCTGGAGGTGATTCAAGTTATAGAAGCTTTTTGATGAGCATGAAAAATTAGAGCCTCAAAGTTGAGACAAATTTAGAAACATTATAGAAGATAAATTCTCTCTAGGAAGTCTAAATTTGAGGGAAGAGGAATAAATTTCCCCAAATTATGCTTTTATATTAGCCATGCAAGTCACTAAACCCTTTCTCACTTAGTTATTTTTAATTTAATAGGCCATCACTTGCGTTCCATTAACTTTAGTCATTTACAGAATCTGGGGAAAGATTGCTGTAAATGTGAACAATAACCATCTCTGGTGGTACCTTGATGTCCTGACTTTCTATTTTTGGCTTTCTTCGGTTGTGTTGTGCTTCCTAGGAGATGAGAAATTAATTATTGTGCATCTGTTCTTCTTTGTGAAAGCTGTCAGTCCAATATTTTGATTAGGGTTATGATTTGGGGGAAGAGAGGATTTATTGTTAGGAAAGACAGAATCTATTCTCTTCTGACCATGCTGCAAACAGGTTTTGTTACAGGATTTTCCTATCATGATTTTCCAACCCCCCCTGGAGAACAAAAGCAAAAAAGACAGATCCAGCGTGTCTCACGTTGCAGACATGAAGTTGGTCTGTGTTTCAAATGGTACGTATTCTCAGCTTTCAGGGAGCTTTTCATTGTGTTACTTTTCTTAGTCCTAATGGTGAAGGGTAGAAGAGTTTTTTACTGCATGATAACAAGTGTTTTTCTTGTTCATGAATGTGCAATACTTGTCCTAAATCTGTTTTAAACAAAAAAGAAAACCCTCATGTGTTTTATAAGAAAAGCTCAGTGACACAAATCAGATCACATCACTGGCTTGTTCGAAACTGCACCAAGGGAAGAGAATTTAGTTGTAACTTCACGGAGTGAAATAGCTTGCCTCATCAGCAGAAAGCTGTCATAGAGTAACAAAAACCTATGACAGACAGTTATGAAAAAATGTATAATTTCTTACTTCCATATTTTGGAATGAAGAAACAGGTTTATAATTTAGAAGTAGTTGAATAGTTTAATCATAGAATGTATAATCATAAAAAACCTTCCTTAATTCAAACAGCAGGTTACAGTATTTATTTAAAAATCTACAATTAATTTACCATGTGTTCATTTTTTAAGACTATTATGATTATTTCTCTCTAATACTTTAATAGTGTGTATCTTTATAAGTGTGTGTGTATATGTTAAAAGCATCACTGCTTGTCTAAATATGTATGTTGTAGCTAAGGCTGGTGCTTAGTAGTCTCAGAGTACTACTCAGTCATGCTTGTAATTTTTTTATATGTTAATAAAAATGAAATAGAATCTCTGATCTGTAATCAGGATAAATCCACTGACTTCATCTGAGTCTTCTGGTTTATACTAGCTTCATTGGGTTTACTAAAGAGAAAGGCTGAGCAGAGACTAGATAGTAAAAAATGGGAGAAGGCAGGTGGGACAAAATGCAAATGCCCTACAGTCACTTTGAGGATAAAATATAAAAAAACAGAAAGTCAAGTTGGGAAATCATGCTCCCTGACCTAGCCATGGAATGCTGAATATGGAGAAAATGCAAAAATGGCCTAGGAATTTCTCTGGGCTTTGTCATTTAGAGAGACCAATCTGTGTGTATACACAGTGCATCATTTTTATACTTCATTTTCAAATGTGGTAAAACAACTTGGCTAACAAAGCTGACTAAAAGACATTTTTTGAAAAAAAGATAGTCACATTATGCTTAATTCCTTTTTGCTTAAGTTGTGGTTAAAGTAACTGAGCATAAATACGTCCATAAAGCTGAGCACAGATTTAATTGTTTTGTCAAATGGAAAGAGACTTAAACAAGTTTTGCATGTGGTCGAACGTTCTGATCTGCCATGGTCTACTAAGTACTCTTACCTGTATTCCTGAGTCTAATAAAAACACGGTCTGTTAGGTTACAGATGTAGGGTCAGAGATGTTTGGCTTTAATGTCTTATGTTCTCTTCACAATTTGTAGCAGTAGGCTGCCTTTGTAGTGTTAAAAAGCAAAAACGGAAACCTGGCAAAGTGTGTGGTATTCCTATAAACTGTTGTCGTCAACACTTCTCAATTAAATTCTCATAATCATCATCAAACATCAGTATTTAGAGAACTAAGTACAAAATATGTTACTGAGTGAAAATAGAAGAATTTAATATATGTTTTCAGCCTCTTTGACATTTAAATCCTTCTCTAAAGGAAAATTTAGGGAGCTGTTATTGCACAGAAGCATTAGAGTTGCTGGTGAAGCTTAACGTGGGCAAACAGTCCTACTGAATTGCTTGGAGAAATGGGGTGAAGGGTTGGCATGGAGTTGGGAGCACATGCACAAGAAACTTGAAAGACTATAATAATTTGAAGTTGAGGTGAATCATACTATTCCTTCAAATGAAATGTATCTAGTCCAAGAAAGGGCAAGTATTGAAACCAATTGCTTTGCAACAGTAACATAACTAACTGTCAAAAGTGTTTGAATTTGTGGAGTATATCAGTTGGTATTTTATTTACTTTTAACCTTTGGAAGTAAGAAACTGGTTATTCTGAAAGAAGCACGTCTTTCTATTTTTAATGGCAGCATTTTCCAGACTCAATAGGAGCAAAAGCTCAGTTAGGAACAAGTCATTTAGAATATTTTAGTAGAAGTAACTGATTTGAGTGGATACATATTGAGAAATATGTCAATTCACTGCCTCCCAGTCCTGCTTGTAGCTGCTGTTGATCATTAAAATTTCTAACAAATTTCACAGCTGCTCCTGATGAGTTAACTAAGATAATAGCCTGTGTTAAGCTGTAATTGGACTCTCCCTGTCATCTTCACTTGCAACATTTTGAATTCTGTTAAACATTATTAAACTTGTGACACCCTGTGGCAGTGGTGAGCCATTGCATATTATGTCTTGCTGCAAAAGATGTATTTCGGATACCCTTTTGGGGTGGAGCCTTCACTTTTCGAGACTAGAGTGACCGCAGACTACTTTTGGTCCCCCAAAACAAGACACTCCCCTCAGTGGCAAGAGCAGAAGTCATGCTTATTTTCAGCATCCTGCATTTTACAAGTAGAGTTATTTTCTGGACTAAGCAAACACATTGTGTTACACCTGCCTTGTTTTGAAACTGCCTCTTTATCACTGATGTTTTTGAAACAGCCTTCTGTCTGTGTGCACAGCGTCAGTCCAAGAAACAGCGAGGGCAGGCAAGTATTTCTGAAAAGCACAGTCTTCACTGAACTTTCTGTCTTTGTTTTGTCATAAACCCTTGAAATTATTTCATAGAATCATAGTGTTTCCAGGGATGGGGCTTCTACCACCTCTCTGGGCAACCTGTTCCACTGTTTCAGCACCCTCATTGTAAAAAATGTCTTCCTTATATCTGGTCTGAATCTATTCTCCTTTAGTCTAAAACCGTTACCACTTGTCCTATTGCTACAGGCCCTGCTAAAAAGTTTGTCCCCATATTTCTTATAGGCCTCCTTCAAGTATTGGAAGGCCTCAGTCAGGTTTCCCTGGAGCCTTCTCCAGGCTGAACAAGCCCAACTCTCTCAGCCTTTCCTCATAGGAGAGGTGCTCCAGCCTTCTGATCATTTTTGTGGCCTCCTCTGGACCCGCTCCAGTATGTCTATGTCCTTCTTATGTTGGGAGCCCCAGAACTGGATACAGTATTCCAGGTGGAGTCTCACAAGAGCAGGGTAGAGGGGCAGAATCACCTCCCTTGACCTGCTGGCCACGCTTCTCTTGATGCAGCCCAGGATATGGTTGGCCTTATGGGCTGTGACTGCACGTTGCCGGCTCATGTCCAGTCCTTCTCTGCGGGGCTGCCTGCTCTCAATGTCTTCATCCCACAGCCTGTCTTGATACTGGGGATTGCCCTGACCCAGATGCAGGACCTTGCACTTGGCCTTGTTGAACCTCATGAGGTTCATACGGACCCCCTTCTCAGGCTTGTTCAGGTCCCCCTAAATGGCATCCCGTCCCTCAGGTGTGTCAACTGCACCACTCAGCTTGGTGTCGTCTGCAGACTTTTTGAGAGTGCACTCGATCCCAGTATCTGTGTCTTTGATGAAGATATTAAACAGTACTGGTCCCAATATGGACCCCAGAGGGACACCACTTGTCACTGATCTCCATCTGGACATCGAGCCACTGACTACAACCCTCTGGATGTGACCGTCCAACCCCTTCATCCACCAAACAGTCCACCCATCAAATCCATATCTCTCCAATTTAGAGAGAAGGGTGCTGTGGGGGACCATGTCAAAGGCGTTACAGAAATCCAGATAGATGACATCCGTAGCTCTTCCCTTGTCTCCTGATGTAGTTGCTCCATCACAGAACACCACTATATTTGTCAGGCAGGACTTGCCCTTGGTGAAGCCATGATGACTGGAATCACTTCACTGTCCTCCATGTGCCTTAGGATAGCTTCTGGGAGGGTCTGTTCCATGATCTTGCCAGGCACAGAAGAGAGGCTGACAGGTTGGTAGTTCCCAGGGTCCTCCTTTCTACCCTTTGAAAAGCAGCTGTTAGCAGTAGTTGTTATATTATCAACTAATCAAGTATATTATCAACTACTGAAGGCAGACAGCGTTATATGGACTTTTAAATCATTATACTTGCAGTGATCTTCATGGACCATGAAAGAGATTGTTACAGCCACTTCTGTCATGTGTTGGCAGACACTAGAGGATGAGTCCCTGGGGAAAACTTTTACCACATCTTGAAATATTCGCCATAATGTTTACAACTCTCCACTATAAAGAAGTGTTTCTCCACAAAACCGTGTTTTGATGAAGCAAGTTAGTTTGTGAAAGTGTTGTATCCTCTTCTGCTGATAACTGTTTACTGGTGATTTAATGATTTTGCTTTATAGCATACCCAACAGAAATGGGAATGGGATGCACTTTTAATGCCTCCATGGTTAAACCCTGGCGTTCTGATACAAAGTGGTAAAATACTTGACATTTTTTGCCAATAAATATTTAGCTTGGACAGAGAACAGGTAAATTGTGAAATTTTATTTCTGTATCTACATGCACACAGGTAAGTATATACACATATATGCATGCTTTTAGGAGCTGGGGCAGCAGTTGTGCCCCAGCACTTATATGGGGCAACATAAAAGTTAATGGGCTTCTGAAGTTGCAGGTGCTTACGGGTTCCAGGTAGCTCCAGTGGGTTTGCTGATACATAAGGCTACTCACCCTTTTTCTGTACAAACCCGTTTCCAGTTGTTCGCAAGTGTCGAAATGTAACAGATCTCTCTGAAACTCTGTGCCAGGAGTCAGCCTTAGGCTGAAATTTTCTGAAGCTGTTCAGTGAAGATGAAATGGAAGGTACAGCCGCTTTCAGGGAGGTGTCTTAGGTGCAGGAGACAGGAATGAGGCAGATTCAGATCAGGAGATGGAAGGATAAAACTAGCTGCTGGGGTGGTAGCTGCAGGGTTGGTAAAGGGATTAGCAAAGGGGACACTGAACAGCTGAGGGACTGGGCAGTGGGGATGGGGCAGTAACTGGGGCAGGACAGTCTCTGCTGAGTCCAGGTTCGGAGAAGTCTGGTCTTGGTACATTCCTTTGCTGTCTGTAAAATACGAGGTGTGGGGTTTCATTCCCCTCAGTCAGTCAAGGTACCAATTACTCCCTCAGCTCAAACGGTGGAGGCACATGCTGTGGTGAGAAGTAAGAGTAGTTACAGAGTAAATATGGTGCTATATAACGGAACTTGGGGCAGGAGGGCGGCGGGTGTGTATTTTAGAGTGCTGAAACAATTGAAAGAACTTACAGAATTGTGTCACTGCATTATATATGCAAGAAGGAAGGCTAAGTTATGACTGAACTAGTAGTTATAATTAGGGCAGTTTTTTGAGTCCTTGATTTTGTGACTTTAATGTTCAACAAAGTGGACTGTGTGAAAATAGTAACAGTGGAAGGACAAAAAAACAGTTACAGTAAATTGTAGTGAGTAGAAACTTGAAGTAGTGCAGATACTAGAAACTGAGGACAAAGCTCAAGTTAATTATGGTGGGGCTTTTAAAAAAAAAAACAAAAACAAAAACAAAACAACGATGAAGAGTTGAGGAGAAGATGACAGTAAACAAAACACTCAGCACAATTCATGATCTTAGCTGTCAATTTCCTGAAGGGAAGTTGGGAAGCTCTGAATGTTAAAGTCCTCTCTAAAGTGTAACTATGTAGAAAGAAAAGAGGAAGTAGCAAAAGTAGTTGCATAACATGGAAGATGTATCTAGAGGATGACTCCTTGACTGAAAATTTGAACAATCAAGTTGATAACAATGGTGCAAAGAAGGAAGTAGGGAGTGGAATTCATATAAAAAGAAAAGGAGCTGGGTCGGAGTCATTTCACCTGTAAGAAGATGGGTAGGCATCCAAGAGTGGCTGTCAAAGATTGTGAGTGAGCTGTGGATTGAATTAGTCAAGGTTAGTAGCTGAAAGGTAATTTATGCATATTCAGTGTACCGTGAGAATTGGAGACACAATAGACAAAGAGTAGCTCAAGTATTTAGCTAAAGAAGAGTGGAGGGGCATGGTGGTTCGATAGTGAGAGAGAAGTGTCCACTTTGCCTGTATTGGACAGACCTCATGGAGCCTGCTCACTGACTGCAACTGATATTGCAGATAGTACTGCGCAAGGCATCTCGAACTCTGAGACTTTTCCAGACTCCACAACCTGACCTTTGCTTACAGAACAGCCATTATATACATAGCTTTTTATCACTTTGTACCTTGTCCACCTATCCTGCTTTATCAAAATTGTTAATACATCATTGAAAATAAAATAATTGTGTGGTAAAAACAGTGTTTAGTAACAAAGGCCACTTCCCATTATGATAAAATTAAGAATACCTTTTAGTTGGTTGTGTATCTTTGCTGCCTTTTGGGATATGATTTATATCTCCAAAGAGTAATCAGTCTATTAAAACCCACATTTCTCTTTCAAGAATACTTTGTTATGATAATTACCTTCTGTTTCTAGTTTTGGCAGCTTAATGCTTTTTGTTGAAACATCACACTGCAAACCTGTATTTTCCATGTGTTAGTACACTGTCTTAGACAAAAGACAATTTCAGGCTGTGATAAGATAGCAGAAGAGAATCTAAATGTTTAAATCAAATGAGAAGACAGACTTCAGTTGGTAAATACTATACTTACAAATCCTTTGTTCAGTTGTTAGCTGTGTTTGGTCCCTACTCTTTCGTTTGGTCCTTCCAGTCGAAGACTTGTGTCCAACTCTGTTAGGTTGTTGATTTTCCTTGTTCCTAAGGTTAGATCTGCTACATGAAAAGAAGACTTTTGAGAAGACTCATTTGTTGCTTTTTCATCCTGATTGTAGATTGATTTAATTATCTTTAAGATTACTTTTGTCTCGTGAGCAGAAGAGCGTATTCTGTGCCAGGGATATACAGATTCTGCATTACACAGATGTTTTCATCTTACACGGTTAACACAATTAACTATCAGTTTTTCTGTTGGCAGGTACAGAAAGATGAGAAGATTTTACTGTTTTTATTCCTAAATATCATCTTGCCTATGATAGTAGGTACTTACAGGTGCATTAGCTGATGGTATAGCTGTCTTTTGTCCACTTCTTCATACGACACCTTGATCACACAAGGCATTCCTCAGATCTGATGGAAAGGAAGGATGACTGAAGAGCAGTTGCTCTGAATATAACATTAACATGTCAGTTAGACAAATTAAGATAAAAGGGTGGTTGGTACCTGCAGGGCAGAGGAACATGTTGACAGGGAGTTATTTGCCATCTTTGAACAGAGAAGCAAGCAATGAATTACAGCTGTGGTTAACACAACCATAGGTGTGTGGAGGACTGTAGGAGTTGTAAGACCAGTGTTGATATCAACATTGTTCTATTTAGCCTATAGTAAAATAATAAATTTTAGTTTGCAAGCTCACTTTTTGGAAATATTTTGTAAGTCTTATTTGAAGATCAGGACTGAAAGGTCAGAGATGGCGAGGTTCTGGTTTGGGTTTTTTTTGTTTTGAGAAATAGTCTGCTGGCAACTAGCTGTTTCTGTTTTCATTTCTGTGAGTTCATTCTTTCTGCTTTGCGTGGGTTAGTGGTTTTATTTTATGGTCTCCATTAAATCATTTTTTGTATCTGGTATGTACTTGTATAGAAAATGTGAACTGTGAATCTATATTGGGAGGCATTTATAGTGATTATTGTGGAGACAGCAACAAGGATGGTTAATTCTTGCAAGATCTTGTTCCATTCCACAAACCACTGGAGATTTGCTACCGATAATGAGTTAGGTAAGGCTGAAGAAGTCATAAGAATTGGGTTTGGAAAACATACCTTCCATTATACACCCTTTTCCAGGTATGTTGTTGTTAGTTGTTCTCTGATGTTTTTTGACCTGTATGGTTTCCAGCATGGGGCAGTTTGACAGGCAGGGGCACATCTGCAGGAAGGACATGAGGCAGAAATATTCTTATACTGCAGGAGGTTACTATGCAATATCTGGGTCCGGTTTGAAGACAAGCTCTTTTCCTGTTGGGAATGTTTTTGCTGGGCAAAGCGTATCCTTAGGCTGGTTAGGGTGTAATGAGTGGCACTACTCAGAGCAGAAGTGACAAGTTGCTGGTTTTATATAGGCAAGTGGGCTCTTTGCTTGTGGTAGCGGAGTGTTGTATTTTGCGTGTCTGTTGTGCTGCCTGGGAAGCTGACCTTAGGGCAGGACTGTATCAGACACTAATTTGGTGAAGGGAGGAGGTTAATGTCTTTGCAGTAGAAAGTGATGAGGAAGTTTGTGGTTTTGATTCAGATGATGGAGAAAGTAATTTTCTGTGTTTTGATTATAGTATAATTTTTCTAGCGCAGTTACCTAGAACATTCTGCTATTTTATAGTTTCAGGCATGAAGTAGCCTCTAATAAAGATTTAAATACTGATAACTGTAAAGCTCAGAACAAGTGAACATTTGTTAACTGATATTTTACTTTTTTCAGTTATCAAATTGGATTTGTGCTTATGGCTTTAGATTAAGTACTGATTTTTTTGTTTTTAATTACTTTGTTAATAGCTGTTAGTGTTGAACTTTTCTGAGGTCTTTTCTGAGTGTCTAAAGATTAATCATCACAGAAATTTTTAAAATAGCTAGCTATCTTATTTCTAGTATTTGCAGATGGCTTTTGAAAGCACTCTGTATTTAAAACCCTAGCATGGATTTAGAATGACTTTGAAATAGTTTTCAAGGTGGCAAAAAAAAACTACTTAATCTCTAGCTGGGGCCAGGGGTTCTTTTTACATAATCCCATCTTTCTTACAATATGTTAATGCAATGGATGGAGTAACTGACCAATGGTTGCAGAAGAAATTTGTGATAAACCAGTCCCCCATAATTTGGGACTGTGCTATAAGAAGTTGTTTTTGAGGAGCCTTGTTATTGGTGAATTTAAATGCACTTGTCCTTTTATTATTATTATTATTTCATTTTTTATTACAGATGACAATTAGGCTAACCTTGTCTTAAATGTGAAACATATATGTAGTATTCATATTCCTTCCACTAATTTTTACAACCTAGTAGTGTAAACTAGTAACATCAACAGGCTGTAAAATTAGAATACATATTTCTCTAAATAGTGTGTTGCATCTGCTATTCCATCATAAGCAAAACAAAAAATTTATTTTCTAATGTACTTGTGACTGTAAACTGAAATGTAAAATATTTAATTTTATAAATTTGTACATTGGCATTCCCTTTAGTTATGTTTCATAAATGTTTGGTTTGGTACAAAATTCTACGCTGCAGTTTTCACTATACCTCAGTCTTTACTAACTTTTATTAAATTTTGTTTTGCCAGATTATTTCTGAGTCTAAGTCAAGATCAGGATGTTGGAAATTGTCTAAAGAAAAGAAATGCACCTGAACCTTAAAAATCAATTCTACAAAGGTGATTGAGTTTTTGCTTTTCCTTTAAAGCTCAAACTTCCTGTAATAATTCCCATATAATCCCTGTGTAGTTAAATAGCACAGTAGTCATAATGTGCTTGAAATGTATGCAAGGCAACAGCCCAAAAGTTTAACCCTTAATAACAGAAGGATCAAAGGACTTCACTGACACAATTTTATTTTAAAGTAAAACATGATACAGACATAAACGTTAGTCTGGGTAAAAGGCTTTTATAGCATGCATTTTGGATATTTTATATTGTAGATTTAAACCAGTTCTCCTTGTCTCAGCCACAGAAGGAAATCTCACACACCTTCAACATCCTAAAACAAATGTTGTTTCAGTTTGTTCAGCAGTTGATGGGTCTGTGCTGGAGAACGATGCTTCTGAGAAAAGGGAGATGATCTGTGACATGCAGCTTCTTTCCCTCTGTGCAAAAAAAAAGTGGGCGTGTTTGAAAATGTGCTTTGATGTCATAAAAAATACTCTTAAGAGAAGGATCTCTTGTATGTTTTTAACATGCCATGTAGCTTGGAATAATTAAGTAAACTTCCTTTGAAAGTAACTGTGTTGCTGTAGGGTACTGAAAATAATGGAAACTACAATATCCCATTAGTAATTTGCGTGAACTATAAAGACAGCTCCGTGGCTTTTGCCTGTCCTGAAATTTGTCTTTAGAGAGCCAGTTGTGTGGCCTTGCACAGTTGGCTTCTGGTCTTTAGACGACTCCTGCTAAGCTGAACTAAGTCACAAATCTGCTTAAAGACAATGACTTTAACCACTATCCTTTTTTGGTTCCTTTTAAGTGAGATGCTACATTTGTAGGAAGTTTGCATCCACTTCTCGCAAGCTGTTGTTCCAAAATGTCAAATTATGAAGTAGCTTCTGTGGTGAGGTGTATTTTGTCCTCATTCTTAGAGATTTTAAATTTCTGTAAGTGTACCACATCGTTAAAGTAGACACACTTTCTTTTTCAAGCTAATGCAGTGTCAAGTTTACACTTTAGTATTTAAATTAAATCCTTCCTATCAAACGTTCAGAAGCCAGCATTCAATATTGAAGGTGGGAACTGATTCATCAGTGCAGAAATTCACTTTACTGTTGATGATAAGCAGAATATTTTTTTCTCCGTTTTACAGAAGAATAGACTGCATATGCAGTGTGATTAATTTCCAATTTTTGTAGTTTAGTAAATTCGTATTCTGATAGAGTACAGTGTATTATTGTTATAAATAGTGGTGGTGTGTGAAAAGAGTTCTAACAATTCCCAGGTACAAAATTATTTGCAAGGAAGGGAGGACAATTGAATTGCTTGGAGTTATTTATTTGAAATGATAGTATGTTTTTTTGATACGTCCAAGGAAAAAAAGTGGTGTCTGTCAGGCACTTGAGTCTGATTTTTATTTTTATTTTTTTAATTTTCCAAGCTAGGTCTTAATCTGCCTGTCAATTTTCCTTTCATAGTGTGTTTGAAAAATAGCTATTGTTCTTCACTCATACTTAATTAGCTTCCTACATTCTTCAGAGGCAGGGACACTGGTGTATGTCCATCAGAAGTAATTTTTTAGTAATCTTTTTTTCACTTGCAGGAGATTAAAAGTGTGTTGAGTTCCTTCATGGGAGGCATGTGCCTGTGGGGTCTGCTGCTTCTCTGACTCTTTTTCTCCTGAACACTTTTTGGCACAGGGCCCCTTTTCCCCACCTTGGGCAGTTAGCCTCATGCTTCTGCCCATCCTCATTGCCTGCTTCCATGTGAGACCATCTCCTGCCTAGCTCTGATCCAGGATTTGGGAAGCCTTAAGATCAGTGTGCAAGATGAGGGACCTTTTCACTTCTTACAGTACCTCTTACTAACAGAATTAAAGCCTGGATCAGTCAGTCCCTGGGATGTTTTTCCCCCTTGTTTTATAAACAAAACATTCTGTCTTGGAAAGTTACAAGAATAACTTTTTGTATTCCTATGCACAAATTTAGGAGAACTTGCAAATGTCATGAGACCTTTAGTTATAGGTGAGAAAGCCTATTGGGCAACTCATTGCTTGGGAGGAATGGAATTAATAAAAAAGAAAAAACACATTACAGTGTTTTGCCTGCATCTTCTGTGAATGACTGGTAGACTGGGATCAGTTTCCTCTCACAGGACAGAACGATGAAAGCGGGGCCTGCAATGCTTGTAAAATCTGCTGTTCTGCCACAGCTGAAGCCACTGTCGCAAGAAAGTTGGGGTGAGCTCTTGCTCTTCACCTGCACAGGCAGGTTTCCACATTTCCACGGGGCCCGTGGAGGTGGCTGCTTGAAATCAAATTCTTGTTTGCAAGGAATACCTTCTTTACTGCACTACTATGTATGAAGTTCACTTACTTGAATTTTTAAAATATTAATCTTTTGGGCAGGATATTAAACTGATTTGATAGATTTTTTTAAAAAAATCATTCAAATTTTAATTAGTTAAACTATACAGTCATTTGGAGAGTAATTCACAGTTGGCGACTGGGCCCTTATAAGGTAGTAAAACATGCTAGCTCTTTTGTAGTGTAACTGTTAGTAATGGAAGCTAAATTAATAAAAAGAAATGGATTTTCATTTTTCAATTTAATATTTAACATATATATAAAAAGAGATTCTATGTTCAGTATAACAGATACATATAAATTTATCTTTTATCTTGAGTAAAAGGGACTGTATTTAGTATCCCAACATAGTATGCTTGTGTTTTTCTAGTAGATCAAAAAAAGGTGCATCAGCTTTTCCATAGTTAACAGAAATTACACAGATAGTGTTTGTAATAGGGAAGTTGAGAAAACACCACAGAGAAACCCTACTTGGAGAAGTGAGATGACAGGATAGGACTCTTCAATTCCTAAGCAGGAAGAAGGATAGAGAAAAAACTTAGAATAGCGCAGAGTCTGGGCATTTTCAATGATTGTGCAGATAATGTGTAACATGAAACTGTTTCACTTTTATTCTCAGAGAAATCCAGCGGTAATCAAAACTGCTAACACAATGAGTTTTGTTATTTTTTTAGAAAAAAAAAGAGTAAGAGCCCTTAAGACTCTTTTGAAGTTTTGCTTACAGTCAGTATAGCATCATGATAGCCATCAGGTGTAATTGGGACAAAAGGGACTTTGATCTTCTTGTCTTTCCAGAGGGGACCACCTTTTGAGGCAGGATCTCAGCTTTTCTAGCTTAACAGATGCTCAGAGAAAGGATTAGCTTCAAATTTATTTCCAGATTATACTTTCTTATTTCAGATTTTGTGCATTGTAGCTGCCTTGTCAGTTTTGTAATTGAAGACTTTTTGCTACAATGGAATTTATGGTTTTCTGCTTTGGTTGCACAGCAATTTAATAAAGGCACTTTTCTTAGAGAAATGTATATATGACTGGTATAGCAGAATCTCTCCAGTGTAGAAAAGCTGAAATAGCTGCCTAGCACATTGTATGTCCACTCTCAAAGTACTGTATACAAAACAGCAGAATTCATTTTCACATTCTCAGCACTCGTGCTCGGGGTTGTATCTCTCACAAACGGTCTGTTGTTACCTTTCCTATCACAGAGCAAAATTTCCCGTGTTGCAGTAAGTGAGAAACGTTTGCTTTCCTTTTTGCTGCAATAGGATATTCACATAAGGACCTGCCAGTGTCTTACAATATATACTCCACTACACGAAGGCTTCTCAAAATTCATACCAGTGGAAACTCAGATGCTGGTGGCCTTAGGAGGAGTTTCTGGATTTGTGGTACTTCATCCGCAGGAGAGACTCGTTGCTCCATCCCACCAGCATCCTACCCTTCAAATTCAGGACTACAAATTAATGCACCTATACTTACCCCGATTTGTTAATGGGTGGTAGCTGCCAGTGTGAAAAAAGCTTCACCTACACACTTCAAATGGTCCGGCTGCCACTTGCACTGCACGTCTGTCAGGTTGGGCCTGTGTTGAGGAAACTGAGTTAATTCAGCATTTAAAGAGTCTACCCTGACACCAACAAATTTCGAATATATAGCTCACTGTTAAAAGTCTCACTCCCTAGTTGTAAGTGGATGCAGACAGAGAGGCTTATCTTAGTACATCTCTTCCTGAAAATGTCCCCTGATACCACTTCTGGTAGCTGAGCTTTATTTCCTCCTCAGTGTGTCTCCTTTACCCTAGTAGCTTCTTGCATCTTACATTGTGAGGGTTAGCTGATATTTATTTTGAAGTACTGATACCATTAGACTTTGTAAAGTATTGTTTACTCTTCCAGATAAAGTTCTTTGAAGTGGTGTTTGAAAGCTGTGTTGTCATGGCTTCTTAGTTTATTCAAATAGTAAAATGTTTATTACATTTTAAGTAGCAATTTGTTGCAAAAGATGTGATATAACACTATCCCTATCAGCTGAAGAGTCAAAGCACCTTTTCCATAGATCATGCAGAAACACTATAGTATTCCTTTCTATCTCCTATGACCGTGAAGGAAGTCTCTAAATAGAAACATAAGCAATGCTCTGCTTATCTTTTAATTTTTCTAGATTTTCTGAAACCATAAATCTACAGGAATGATTGTTCTTTTAGGCATTTAAATGAAGTGCTGAATGCTTAAAATACAACTGTGGGTGGTAAGTATGTGGTTGCTGATCAAAGCAACTAGAGAGAGTGCAAGTCCTGTAATGACTCAGGTGATTTTTTGTTTTATAAAGTCCTCAGGAGCCCCAGGCTTAATCATACAAGATAATTGTACTTTGAACACATGTAAACTCACCGCATGTTTTCAATTCTTACCTTTTTTTCAGATGCACCTAGGGGTTTGTTAAAAGATAAGCAAAGGACTAGTCTAAGAGGTTCTTTCCAGTCCTGTATGTTACTAATTTTTCTGTTTCTCTCCACTGTTACATATTTCTTCTTTTTCTCCTTTTGCTAGAAATGCTTCAGATGGAATGAAGACCATCCCACCCCCAGCCTTCCAATCTAACTGTGTTCCTTGGGTTCTTTAGGGGGAGATTGATTCTTTTTTTTTTTTTTTTTTTTTTTAAGACATGTGCTTTCGAGTCATTGTGCTAAACAAAGGAGTTCTTCTTCAGTTTTTCACCCATTATGAAGTGTTAATTGGCTACAGAAAAGAATTTAAACACAATGAGCATGTCGATCTTAGCTCTGTCCCTCAGGACTTTGGAGGATGGCATGCTTTCTGCACTATCCCCAGTCTATCAAATTTTAAAATGGGAAAATGCATTGTCATTATCAAAGATGAACTAAAAAGGAAACAAAATATGCTACTCACAATAATAATTATGGTGCATCCTAATACATGTTTTCCAATGAAAAAACACTTACATAGTAAATATGCTTTGATGAAGTTGGGTATACTTCTAGAGGCTTGGTAGAGGGCAATGTCCTGAGGTGTTTCAAAGCCAGTTTTTTGCTTTCAGCAGCATCCTATTTAAAGCAGTTGATTCCTTACCAAATAAGCTGTAAGTGCATCTGTGTTCATGGTGACATAGGTGTAACAGCAGAATCTTGTCACTGCACATGCAGATGCTATTGCAGTGCTCTCGCTCAATTGCTGGACCTGAAAAATCCCTCAAGTTAGTCATACATGAAGCCTGAAATCTACAGATACTTTGTTCATAGTTACAAAATCAGTGTGAAACAGCAGGCAGAACCCAGTGTCTGCACTTTGCATGGTTTCTACTGCCCCTAAGACAGGGATAAGTCCCCTTGGACAGTGAGCAGCGGTACCACCCGTCCGTCAGTGGGTCTCTCCCTTTTTCATTGCCTGGGTCCTTGGGGTGGTGTCTTCAGCGGGGTGCAGTGATCTTGCGTACAATGGCAGGCTGTAATTGTGTCAGCCCACTGGCATGTTCAAGTTTGGAAGGACAAGCATCGTCTGCATGTTCTGCTGAGATGTGTTTTTACCTTGGTATAATGGGTCATGTTCACATTTCCAGCTACACAGTCAAAACCAAAACTTTTAGTCATCTAGCACCTTGCTTGGAGTTGCAGCTGATGGCCGTGATGGAGAGTTGTGTTTACTCTGAGTTCCAGACAAATAGAGTAAAATAAGGAAAATTAAGATGACTTTTTAGTCCGGGACATAGGGAATATTTATGAGCAAGCATCTGAGAGAAAAGAATTATGAAAGAGTGAATGGTCTACTGTTTTATTTTCAGCAAAAAAAGTTGTGGTGGTTAACATACAATTTTTCATATATTTACTTTTGACTTTTAGAAAATATAGCATGTATATGACCTTAAAATTAATAATTTAAAAACCCAAAACAAAACAAACATTTCAGAAAAAACAAACCTCTCTATTTTTTTCTGGATAATGGATGTAAGAGTTAATACAAGATATTCTGGTGGTTTTTGAAAACTTTAGGATTAGGAAAGTAGAGGGCAACATTGATTTCTGATGTAATTCCTTTGGTTTTTGACCAAAATTAACTATAATTGAGTAGTGCTTGCTTCTGGGATGCACTCTTAATTTACACTTCTATAAAGAAAAGTGAAACTAGTTTTTAATGGGGGGACAGGTTGGAATAGGCATTTTTCATTTTCTTCTCTGCCCACAGAGCTACAACTGCTGTGCTTGCTGTGAGCTGGGTATTCTGGTCTTTATCCTGAGTTATGTTAAGAAAGTGATAGTGCTGGTAATTTTTATCCTCAACAAAGGTTGCCCGTCTTTCCCAGCAGTTGGAGTTATTCGTGTGAGCCATGGGCTACATATGAATGTTATTGCTGACTTCTGTGCTCTGTCCTGTTTTTTACTATACCTAGTTAGCAAGGACTTACGTCAGGCATAGATTTCTGAGGATAAATCAAATTTTAAGTGTCTGAATGCTATAAGGAGACACACATCTTCCTTTACTGAAGCCAGGAGGAGTCTAAGGTAACCGAGTTCTCACTCTTTAGGCTGGATCTGGGAATGTCACAATCACGTAGACAGTGATCTGTGAACAGCGTTCTAGGATCTTTGAGTTTAGGACCTGTCTCTCATCCCAGATATACCTTAACTATTGTTCAAGATCCAAAGAGAAATTTAATCTAATCTCAAACTAATTAATTTCTCCTTGTTGCTGCAGTGGCCAGAAATGACTGGCTCTACTTCCTCTCCTTATACTTCATTTTCTGAGAAATTAATTTCTATCTAGCTTTCTCTAATGAGGTTTCTGCCTCAGGATGGCTTTCAACTCCTTTTGGGGGCTTCTTGCACTTTTGTTTAAGACCATAAGTAATTTAAAAAGTGGCACTAATGTAACACTTCTGTGTCCCTGCCAGAGGAAATGATTTGCAGTTTGTGGACTGAGAGGAAGAGAAAAGGAGATGTTAACCAGTCAACTTCTCTGTTCATTGATATTCTGTATTATAAAGGATGATTGAACTTCCTCTATTTGGAGATAACTTATACTTAATTGTTTGTAATAAAAAAGTGTTGGCTCATGTTTAAAAAAAACCCAAAACACACACTTGAAATAAAAAAAAAATGCAGGAGAAAACTGCTTCATCAAATATCAGACAAATGACAAGAAATATAGTCAGGTGACTTACATTCTGTAGCCTTAATGGATTTCTGGCAGAAACCATAAGTAATAATTAAAGGAAAAAACCTCTAAAGTAATTTTTTTCAGTCTGTTTAAGCACAGACTGCTATTTAAAATTTCTATAAATAAAAATCAGAGCACATTTAATTTGGGAGTTGAAGAATACTATTCTGCAGCATTTCTGTAGCGTAGGTAGAACTAACATGTTGCCAAATACTGGTGCTCCACTGCCTGTAGTCTTCAAAGCTAATTTGTAACCCACACCAGTGTTGTCAGAAAATCAGTACAAGTTTATATTGGGTTTTAGATTTGACTAGTATTTTTTCTTTTAAAATCATTTTCTTGTCATGCCACAGGAATGGTATTGCAGACATATCATTTATGGTTCTTTAAACCATGGCTTTGATAGTCTCAAGTGTAAAACCACAAGAGCAATATTGTTTTATGAAAGAGGAATTAATGGCATAGAACAGGGATTGCATGGAAGAAATCGTGGAAACCTGCAAGGTCTGTTAAAGCTTTCTCTGAGCTGATAGCGTGGTGAGTAACAGGTGCTGTAGGACTGGTAAAATGTTGCCTGACTTGATAGCCTGAAGAGTAGCAGGTGCTTGTTCTTTCACACTGGAAGAAAAGAGTGATTATATAGTGAAGCTGGAGGCTTTCAACTACTAGGTAAGTTCAATAGACTTGCCCATTGAGGTTGAAAATGGTAGAGCATAATTTAAAATAAGAATTGTTATTCCACAAGCTTTGAAATGGAAATATTTGTTGCATTGATATAATGCAAAGTAGTTCATGAAGCTTCCAGAGTTTAAAAATTCATAAGGAAGTGGTAATTTAGAACCTCTTTAGAGGAGGAGCAAACGTACAGAAAGACCAGGCTGTATGAGTGCTAGCAGTTTATGTGATTTATCTGCCCTCCCCACATACATGCGCTGAGTTGGTCAATGTTCTGAATTGCTGTTGGTGTGAGATGAGCAGAGACTCCTTTAACATTACATCAGTAGTTCCTAATTAGGAAGGAATTAGTTCCTAATCAGGAAGGAAAATAACAAACTTTTAAATATTACCAAAAATTGCCTTAGAACACGCAGTGTTGTTGTTTTAAGTTCTGACAGTTTTCTTGCAACTAGAATCTGGAAACAGTTGTTGGTTGTATCTTAAATAGGTAGTTTGTGCATATTTGGTGAACCTAGTTCCCACCTCTATCTTCAAGGGTTCACAAGAACAAGCTATGAATCTGTCACAGATCCCAGACAGAATGTCCGTGACTATTCCAGACTGAATATTGAACTTCAGGTAAGTGTGATTTGAAGTGGCAGGATTATATTTGGGAATATAAAATGGACTTTTTGTGGCAGTTTTTTTTTCACAGCAGCTGTATGAAGCTGCTCAGAAGTGTGGAGTGTTCGAAGTAGTCCCAGCAGAGATGGATTATTGGAAATATGCAAGTGAGGTGGGCAAAGCTGCCTGATAGATTGCAAAACCATATGATAAATTGTACTGATCACATGCATATGGCCCCCATATAAGTCATGTATATTTGTGCACAGAGATTTATCCTCCTCCCCACCACCTCACCACCTTTTTTTTTTTTTTTTTTTTTTTTGTAGTAAAATTTGGAGTAGTGAATTAGGAATGATACAATCAGATGTAAAAGGATTTAGAACTGTTTAGGTGACTGGGCCAACAGCTGGCAAATGCGGTTCACTGTGGAAAAATGTAAAATAATTAGTCTGGGAGTAAGAAACCAAAGGAGAAACAGTGTGTGCTGCAATGGAACAATCATTCAGCACACTGACTAGGAAAGGATTTGAAAGTTATTGTGGAAAAATCATTGAAACCATGAGACTTGTGCACAGCTGCAAGAAAGTAAGTTACTAGGTTGTATCAGAGGGATAAAATACAAAATAAGAGGCGATACAGTTACAGGAGTATTAGGCTCCATCTGGAATACTGTATACAGTACTGGTCACTCTGCCACACAAGGAAGATATTGTCTGGGA
>NW_010322494.1:29283-38379 GCF_000700745.2 Antrostomus carolinensis
TGTAAAGATTAGGGAAGATGATCTAGAGATCAAAATCAGGAGCAGTCTTAAAAATGGGGAAATAGAAATGGACAACTTAAAACTGCATAGAAAGAGTTATAAGGATCTGGAATAAATTACTTCAGAAAGTCTGTTGGTGTACAGAATATACATAAATTCTATAGACTTTGTAAGGAGAATTAAAGGGAATGACAAACAGGGATAAATCTGTGATGGAGTTTTTAAATTTGAAGGCAGGCACATAAAGCTGTTTTCTCTTCCCTCCCCTCTTAAATGTTCGTGACTTGGATGACCATAATTTTCAGACTTATTACAGCTTGTAACTGGGAGGGGGGCACACAGTTTTTATCTATGAATTACGCTTCTATGTCTGCTAAGACTGTTTTTAAAGTAGATTGGGGAGCACCTGAATTCTTCATGCTGTGTATGAGGAGTAACATGTCCATTCTGCCTTTGCTTTTCTGTATTTTCTGTATTTCTGTGAAGTCCTGCAACTGGAAGTTAACGCTGACTGTTTAGCGCCTCTGTAATGCCATTTCAGGATAATGATGCACTTACACATTATGCCGTAGGTTTGGAAATGTGTTTTAGAGCATTTGCTGTTTTGTCAACCTTGGTTCTTCCATTAAAAAAATGGGGATGAGAAAGCCAAGCATACTAAAGAATATGGCACTCAGAGTTTATGCAAGTGGTAAAATTATAGTTGAGATGAGAAAATATGCTAAAGCAATTAAATTATTTTAAGTAATAAAACTCCCTTTTTTTCAGGATTCAGTACTTGGCTGGGTGGGATGCTTAGCTCTTTTTTTTTTTTTTTTTTTTTTTTTTTTTAAATGCCTCGGTAGCTGTTGCAGGAGCAGTGAGACAGCATGTGAATAATATAAGGGATAACTCCATAGACTTCAGTTCTGTGGAGAAAATTGCTCTGTGGATTTGAACTTAGCTATCTGCGTCTTTGCATATGAACCAAATGCAGCGAGTTACTGGATTGATGTTTCAGAAAGCAACTTGTCAAACTTGGTGTGAATTGTGAACTCCTCCTGGGAACCTTTTCCATTTTGATACCCAGCTTTGAAAATTTTGCAGTTATTTTGTCCAGCTGCTTCTCTGTTGTCACATGGCTGCAGCGATGAGGACAGTTCTGGGGTAGTCTTTGTGTATGCTGGGACCATTTCTCTCTCAGGACTTCTGTGGAGATGCAGAATAGAGCCCAGCACTCAGTATTTGATGTTGTGATTCTACTTTTTAGGTAGATACTCATGAGACTGGAATAGACTACCTCTGAAACAGGCACCCAAATTCCATATATATTACATATACATTACCAAGGGAGTGGAGGAGCTTAGAAGGGGAGTTATGAAGACCGGGAGCTTTGTAGACAGCAAAATGAAACCATTGTGAATCACAGAATCACCAAATGGCAGGGGTTGAAAGGAACCTCTGGAGATCATCTAGTCTAACCCTCCTGCCAAAGCAGGTACATCTAGAGCAGGTTGCATAGGATCACATCCAGATGGGTGTTGAACATCTCCAGAGAAGGAAACTCCATGCATAATCTCTCTGGGCAGCCTGTTCCAGTGCTCTGTCACCCTCAAAGTAAGGAAGTTTCTCCTCATTTTCAGGGGGAACTTCCTGTGTTCCAGTTTGTGCCTGTTGCCCCTTGTCCTGTCACTGGGCACCACTAAAAGAGCCTGGCCCAATCCTCTTCACACCAGCCCTTTAGGTATTTATAAGCATTAATAAGATCCCCTCCCAGTCGTCTCTTCTCCAGGCTAAACAGACCCAGGTCTCTCAGCCTTTCCTATTAAGAGAGATGCTCCAGTCCCCTAATCATCTCTGTAGCCATCCCATGGACTCTCTCCCGTAGCTCCTGGTCTTTCTTGAACTGAGGAGCCCAGAACTGGACACAGTACTCCAGATGTGGCCTTACTAGGGCACAGTAGAGAGGGAAGATAACTTCCCTCGACCTGCTGGCCATGCTGTAATGACAGTATTGTTTCCACTGTTAACTCTGAGTGATAATTTAGTGCAAGTTGGAAGGTAGCCTCTCATTAAAGCAGGTCACTGAGTGTTGGATAGTATCATCCTTCTGTGAAAGGCTGCTGACCCTTTCTTCTCAGCTCCCACTGACTTCCAGACCATCAAAGACTCTGCTTTAAGCATACTGCTGACATGTAGCAGTATGTGAGTGCATGTGAAAAGAGATCTTGTGGGGTTATGGAGCTGCTTCATCTCGCAGCTCTATGCAAGTCCTGCCATGTATCAAGCAAAAATTTGACTGAGTGCTGCTCTGACCACTGGTGTGTGACGGTCCTTCTTCACTCACCTTAGTTGGGGTGAAGTGGCATAGGCACAGACACTGATCTGCTTATGGCAAGGCAGACTTAGGTGGCTCTTGGCAGCATGCAGAAACAGAACTTGAAGAACTTCAGAAATTAAATAGCAAGCTTGCTATCTGCAGTGTAAAGGCCTCTCTTCAGCTTTTCCTCATAAATCATGGTTTCTAGGCATACTTATTACTTTCAGTTTTATTTTCCTTTCCATTTCCATCATCACTAATGAAAATATTGGTTAGAACAGGCCTTAGGACATTTATGTGGTGGCTCCTAAACTGCCATGGTAGTCCTCAAAGGTAACCCAAATACGTTGCCTTTCTGTGCCTAATGCTAACACAGACACAGATTTCATGTATGTCATGAAGAAGGTTCTTTGTGATGTCATCTGTATAATAAGCAAGATGTCACTTTTGCAGTAAAAAGCTGATTTTGACTTTCTTATAGGCTGAGTGGTTTGCTTCCCAGTGTTGTTCCTCTACCATGTCAGAAATCTGCTTTTAGTCATCTGACATGGAGCTGTCAGCAGATTCGTTTGTCGGTGGGAAAAACTTGGTGCTGCATATTAAGACAGTCTTGTCAACCAGATCATATTTACAGTAGCTTAATATATACAAATGTTTGATTTTAGGACTGAGGATAAAGTTAATATAAACCAAATTCCTATTATATGTTTTCCTCTCATTTTTTAAACTAGCAGCTTTTACAATATGGATTTCTAAGTACAGGTAGAATCACTTTAAAGCAGATCATTAAAAAACTTCGTGACTTGCCAGAAGCAAAGTCAAGCCAATGGTACCTTTTTTAATTATACAGTATCTTTAGTGGTATGTAAAGATGGGACAGCAAGTCAAGCATGGTCTGAGAGGGAACAGTCTGTAATATTTTGTGTAGGAGGCTCCACAAAAAGAGCAAACTGACTTTAATTGAATAAAAGCTAAAAAATTAAACAGAACAAATGCAAGCAACTAGGGGATACAAAACAAAGATATTTGTACACAGATCTCCTCTGCCTTCTGAGTCCTTGGTTTCAGCAAGCTCTGGCTCTTCCTGCTTAGACCTGAGGAAGGTCTAACCAAACAGCCATATCCATGCTGCTTTGTACTACTCTAACTGCACTTTAAAACATCTCTGACCAACAAGAATTTCCTACATGAAGACTGGAGCCCTTCTGGATATGTGTTATTCTGTTCATACCGTTGCAGGCACAGTGCTGAATAGATAAAGTTCCCCTGATGAGTGTGTCCTGATACCCCAGAGTGTAGTCAAAGCCTTGCAGAAGTTTATAGTAAACAGATACTGGATGAGAGATTCATACTGTTTTACTCATCTGCATTTACGTACCTTTAGATACCTACCTGAGGAACTTTGTCTTTAGGTCACTCTAGAATCAGTGGGAAGAAGCAGACTCCTGCTGAGAATCTCTGTAGTTTAGATATCAAAAATGTATTATGTTATTTAAACCTCTCCCAAATAGTGGTTGTATTCAATTAGTGGTTGAATTCAGGAGTAAATCTAAATCAAAGATATCTTTAAAAATGTTAATCTTGGATAATTACATACAAAAAACCCTGTTTTTCAACCACATTGCTTTTGACCCACTTTTGAAGGCAATGTCACTTCAGATTGTTTCCAAGAACTAGAGAAGAGTGGCATATATAATCATTAGACCCAAGTCTGAAGAGCTTCAGATGTTACTTTAAAAATGGTTTGGCAATCATAAAACTGCTCTAGCTGGATCAATGCAACGAATGAAGTGTGAGAAAATAGATCAGCTTTGAGTAAAACCATATATAGTTTGATCTGAAATGTGCAGCTGCAGTTTTGCAGAAAACAAAATATATAGCAAGCACAATGCTTTTATTCAGCTTAAAGTTCAAGCATTTTTTTCCAGCTATCAATTTACAGCTTAAGATAATGGATTTTGGCAGTGTGCAGAACTATTAAGTAATGTTTATTAAAATGGATAAGAAAGGACTTAAGAGGTGGCCTGTAAAAGAGAATTTTTAAAGGACTGGTTAGTAGAATAGCATTTTCTCCTAGAAGTAAAATTTTATGTCCCTGGATAGGTCATTAATGAAAAAGATTGTGGTGATATCATTTTATTATTTAGTATGATTTGTGAAGTGATATGGAAACTGTACTTACGGAGGTTTTTTTCACCTCTACTGTGAAGCTGAAGAACTTATGTGTGTTAAACGTCTATCCTAGAGAGAGAAATAATCAAGTATATTTAAGTTTGCTTCAGTCACAAAACCAGCATATAATTTGACATAAATTTGACGTTCCCAGGGTATATTATCCTTTGTGCAGTTCTTCACAATAGGCAATAGATGTGTGAAACTCCATGCCAAAAGTCATTAAAGTCACTTAAAGTTTGCATAGACTGAAGGAGATGTTGGGTAAGTGCCAGAAAGTGATATAACCAAGGGTTGTTAAATACATAGAAACCACATCCAGCTCAGGATGTCCCTGAGCTCAAAACAGATTAATACTGAGAGAATATTTTTATTTCTTCCTAAGCATTTGCTTATGGCCAGTGGTTGAATTGATGCAGACACACTGCTATTTTATTTTAAGTAAAACATCTGACTTATTCAGATGCTCTAACCTTGCAGTCACAGACCGTAAGGAAGGAGACAGGATACTGGATGAGGTGAACCTTTGGTCTGACCCAGCTCAGTCATTCCTCCATTCTTCTGAGACCATTGCTGACTGAGTTCAGGAAGACATTCAAATGTTTTCTAAATACTTTCAAGATAGGGCTAGACAAATGTGTGAGTTCAGCTCTGAGCATGATCTTAAGTCCTACTGTATATGTGTGCATTTATTTGTTATTATGAATGTAAGTGCTTTTGAAATCTGTGTATCTGCTAACAGGTCACAGAACTGAAATATCCCGACTGACAGGTCAAGGCTATGGAGCACTACAGAGCCTTGGACAAAGGGGTGCTAACTTTCTGCAGTTAAAAGCAGAGTTTCTGTGTAACTACTTTAAATTAATATTTTATAACGAAATAAACTTCTATGTCATATATATCCTCCACAGTTTTCCCCATTTTAAAAAGTCTAAATATTACTGAGTTTACCAGTAATTTTACCAAACGATTTTTATTTGGACTGACTTCTTTTGTCACCCTGTTTTTCATTAGTAATAAAATCTTAAGACATTATGACATCCAAGCTAGCTGCTTTTTGCAGTAAGGGGACCCTCTTCGTTGCAGATATTCCCCAGGGGTCACCTGCCTAGATACAGGTGTTGGCAAGGAGCATTTGAGCTTGACTGACATACCCTGCATACAGACCTAAGCAATGTGTGTTTCTCTTTCATTGTCATTCAAAATGAATAAGGTGTTTCCTAAGCTCAGCAAGAGCAACCGTGTAGCATGTAACTATTTCCCTCACCCCAACTGCTTTGAAGTTTGGTGGTTGCAGGATAAATAGCATCTCCCTATTCTTGACAAATATGGGGCACCTGTGATTTTCTGACATCAAGACTGTATTCATTGAAGGTCTTGATGGAGGAACGTTTGGCTTCCTATTTTAAATCTTAAAAAGCCAAATCTGTTGTGCAGTGTGAGACCAAGCACCAGTTAGCCTTACCTCCCTTCTTTTTTTCTTTCCAGTAAGGAGATGGTTGGGAAAACATGGAAAAAGAGTGGAGCGGAGAAATAAAGTTACTTGAAGTGAGTTGCACTGTAAAACCTTTTGCTAACTGTTCTGTCTGTCCAAAATTAAATCCTCTCTTAGTAATAAGCCACTTAGCAAAGGCCAGAGCTAGATTTAAAGAACTGTTTGGTGGTGTTGCTAATAACATACTAATTGCATTGTCTGTTTTTAGTGTTGTAAAAAAGAAATGGCATTAATATCTCAGATGCTATAGATAAATGCATAGTATCCCTATTTTTAAAATTAAGCTAATTCTGCATTTTTATGGTTGGTCCAACTAGCCTGGTCTTTGTTCTCAGCCTGTTCTGGGCTCTTTCTCTGTCTGTCATCCTGAAATGTAGTGGCAAATGGTGAATTAGCACATGAAAGTTATTCTCTCTGAAAAGATGCTCTGGGGCGTTTCAGCAGTGTCTTGAATTAGAAAATATGTTTAGCATGGTAAACATTCTGTCTTCACTCATTATGTGAGTTATTTCCAAGGTAATTTTTATAAGGCTTTAACAAATGAAAGATTCAACACTTCAGGTGTGTTGGAATAGGTATTCAACTAGAAATCCAGAATTAATCTGTTTTTGTGGATGATGGTTAGTACTAGGTAGAAATCAAGCGCTTGCAAATCATTAAATTATAGTGGTGGCTAGTGAATCTTCTCCAGCAGAGCAGGGGAAAACTAACTTGCATTATTTTTAGTTACTACTGTAAACTTTTACTAATGGGCAGTCTATCTTTGAAAAACGTAGACGTGCCTGAAGTCCTAGGATGTCTGAGAAATTATATTTTTATTACAAGAAAAAAGGGTTGGACAAATGTAGCATTAATTTGACTCAATCTAGATTTTACACAAGTTTGTCCTTCTTGATTTAAATGCTGTAGTCAAACTGTTTCACAAAAGAAGTCTAAGATAAAGATAGTCTTAAAAACTTTGAAGAGGAGGAGAAGAGAGAATTGCATCAGATGGAGTTCTGGACCTCCCAAGGAAATGTAATGTTTGTGCTAATAGCACAGTCTGCTTCCAAGAATATGGCAGCTTTGATAAATGAAGCAATGCTGATAACCACTGAGTTCTCGAAAAAGAAAATCAGCAGATGTTTGATGATCTGCTTAAATGGTACTACAGCCTCTACAAAAGCCATTTAAGGTGCAGCCAGGATGACTGAAAACAACTTTATCTCTGGTATGGAGGAATGTAGCACTGAGAAATGGATGACCTACCAGGTACAGGTTTTTGCTAGATTCAGATGCTGCAGAGAAGAAAATTGTAGTGCTGCATTGTGACCTTGCAGTCTTGCTGAAGGTGCAGCAGTGATGGGCTTTGAAGGGAGGATTGAGAAAACATACTTGAGCTTTCATTATAGAGGAAAGTTCAAAATTAGAGGATGGAATTTATAAACACTAGTAAAAAATGAAGGGTCATTACGACTCTGCTGTAATCAGGAATACACTGGTTTTACACTCTGTAATGGCTCCAATTAAAATAAATATTTGTCAGTGTTACCTTATTCACAGTGTTTCATATTGAATTCATTTTGACGTTCAGGGTAACTGTTATTGAAACTACTGAATGGAAAAGTGATCTTTTTAATTTCTCTGTTGTAACTCTAATATCCAGAACAGTCACCTCCCCGATGCCTGGTTTAGAGGTAGTAAGACATTTTCTCTTTGCAAATAAAGTGTGTGTATACATTTAAAAAATGCAAGTTTCTGTTACCTTCTGCTGTTGACCTTAACTTTGTCTCATCTGTTCCATTTTCTGTGGGTTTTTTTGATAGAGGCTGTCAACAACTGTTTTTAAAAGTTCTGATCTACACAGCAATCTGCTGGAACTTTCAGGGTCATTTTTTACCAGTTTTGAGTGTGATGTATTTTGCAATCTATTGAAAGCTTAAAATATTACACAAATAATATGTGCTTAGTTCAAAGTAAATATATTGATTTGAATAATCAGAATTCCAGATTTCTGAATGCTTGTTGATGAAATGCTTTATTATGAAAGTTGTAGTTTTAGAAAAGAATGTGTATGAAAATGTTTAATTAGTAAATGGAAATACGAGAATTTAGATGAAACTTTCCCTGTGGTTTCTCTTTTTATGGACGAGTGGCACAGCAGAACTGTCTTAGCTGTCTCTCTTTATCCAGTGTTTCCATGTGTAATCTCTGTGTCAAATGAAAATACTTTAGAAGAAAAATTCTACATAAGTAGAAAGTTTAAAAAAATAGGCAAGACTAGGAAAAATATGTCTGGTCATTGGAAAATATAGTGTGTTAGTTGTAGTGGTGACTTCTACAGAAAACAAATCATTTGTTTAGAAGTGAAGTCAGCAGCTTTATGGAGAAATAAATATAATTTTACAACTTAATTACAGTATAAACATTTCTTGTGGTTGCAATGACTTCGTTGTTATTGTTGTATTAATCTTACAGGACATATGGATGTTTGTTTCAGGTCTCTCCTGGGACTTGCTAAATCCTCTGAGCATAGCTCTGACCCCTCTTCTAAAGAGCTTAACTTGTTAGCCATTTTTCATCTATGTGACTAAACCTTTAATAAATAAAAAAAAAAAAAAAAAAAGAAAAAAGAAAGGAAAGCTTTAAAGGGATTCTGTTTTCTTTCTTTTACATGTTGTTATTCTCTGATTGATTTACCACTGTGAAAGTTTTATCTAATAGTGTTAGTTCACTGTATTTAGAAGTGAAGAATTTCACACTTCCCAGATGCTGTTGAATGCTTGGGGAGGGTTGGTGCTGGTAGTCCTCTTCTATGGCAACTTAATCAGTTAACTCCCCATCATTTTTGGCACCTTTTTAAGTACCAGGTTCTCTGAGAACTGAGAAATGTCTTGGTGTGACATAGGTAATAATAGGATTTAAAATCTGATAGACTTTTTGTATAGTAAAGAGAGTATTGTGACAGATGCAGCTAAGTATTTATTTATTTTGTTTTCGATTTGGTTGTTTATGCAGAAGAACCTGGAGCGTATCTTAATTTTCCCCCCTCCATTCTCTTTCTTTTTGCCTTTTGCATGTCTCTTTAACTTTAAAAATTTTATTATAAAAGGGCTGGAGAAAAGCTTAGAAAACATTATCCCCCCTGCCC
>NW_010322495.1:0-33118 GCF_000700745.2 Antrostomus carolinensis
CCAGTTCTCTCCCCTATCCCCTGGGAGGGGGTGGGAGCGAGCGAGCGGCTGGGTTCAGCTGCAGCCCAGTGCAACCCCCACAGCCGAGCTGTGTCGTTGGCAGTGAAGATGCTCCAGGCAGCTGCTCGGGGCAGGCAGCGGTGCTGGGAACCACAGCAGTGAGACGTGTGTCCCAGTCCAGCTGTCTGACCCCCTCACTCCCTGTGTGCTGCAAGGGGGTGCAGGAATCTCCCCAGAGTTTTCTTGTCCCATGTCCAACTAGACAAGCCTTTGAATCTGGTACCATTCTTCATGTTCCACCAAGCACTAAGATGTTTGTAATTGCAGATCATTCTGCCTGCGGTGAAGCTAATGCATAAACTCACCTTATAAAAATGAATGATGCCTTGAAACATGAAGTTCGTGCCCAAATGCTTTCAAAAATTAAGATCTTTTTTTTTCTTTTGCTTGCTCAGCATTATTAAAATGCATTTCGAGTGCCCCATTAGCAGCACCATCTCTTCTGAGTATCTGTTACAGGAAGATCAGTGGCTCAAGACCTCATGTTTTCATAAGACCAAGCTCGGTTTTTAGATGACTAAAAGCTTAGTTTTCACACTTAAAAAAAAAAAGATTGAATATTGATAAAGGCTCACACAAAGTCTAGCTGGTTAAAACTGCAGACAGAGTCATTTTGGCCTCTGAACCACGATGAGATGTTCAGTGGGAAACTGGGCACTGAATTTTTACAGCGCTTGGCACGTCCTTTTAGCACAATCACCTCTGTGAAAAGTGATGCTCGAAAAAATTCAGTGTTTATTGATTTGGAAAGTAATGTTACTTCCAAGTATGAGGTGAGTTGGGTTAAGGGGCTGGGTCTAACATTAACATACAGAATATTTCTTTATTATCTATGTACTGGAAAAATATTTAAGAAGCAAGAAAGTGTCATTGTTTCCTGCTGGACTTTTTGTGTCCTTCTATTTCTACTGTTTTCTTCCTTTGTAATTTTCTTTAAAAAAATTAACAAAACCTTGCTAAATAAAGAGCTTCATCTGCACAAAGGTACCTTAGTAGAGGTTTGCAGGAGTAGGTGGAAGGAACACAGCTGTGTGTGGCATTTGTGAGTTGGTGACATGGACATCTGCTGGGGATGTAGCTATTTTAATTCACAGTTTATTAGAAATGTTTAAACTATGTTCTCCCTGAAGAAAAACATGAGTGTAAGCAGAGCAAAGTGATAAAAAAAACAGGGTTTCTGGATGGGCTTTTTTTTTTTCCCCTGGGGAAAATGTGAGCACAAACCCTGGTGACAGGGCTCAAAGGGGCTGTCACTTCCATCGTGATTGCATCTACATCTCCCCAAAAAAATCACTTCATGTGGCAACCTGAAATTCAAGGTGCTCCAGCAGGAGACCTGCACCTTGAAAAGCTATTTTAAAGTAGTCACTGATAGGAAATTTTGTTCTGCAAAGCTGCTGGTGAGGACTGACAAAAGAATGATGAGATTGAGATTGATCCACATATGTAACATATTTCAAAGTACAAAATAGAATCTTAGAATCATAGAATGGTTTGGGTTGGAAGGGACCTTAAAGCTCATCCAGTCCCAACCCCCCTGCCATCAGCAGGGACACCTTCCACTAGACCAGGTTGCTCAAAGCCTCATCCAGCCTGGCCTTCAACACTTCCAGGGAGGGGGTATCTACAACTTCCTTGGGCAACCTTCCTTGGCAAAGGTTTAAATTGTCTTTTTTTCTTTTTTTCCTTTTTCTTCCATTGAAACACTGATCTTTTTCTTCTGTTTTATAATTGAAAAGTGATCTTTGCAGTGGAACAGCTCATCCCCAATGAGCAAATGGCCACCACCTTAGTAGCTCTTGATACATCTCCATTCCTGTTGACCCACAAAGGAGAAGGTTTCTCATAGAAGTTGGTGTTTTTCTCTTCCTGCAGTGAGGAATGGAGAGAAGCTTTGGGAAGTGAAACAGAACCGGTCGAAGTCGGTGTGTGTCATCCCACCAGCACAGCCCAGAGGTACGGCCTGGGATGAGAAGAAAGAAACGGAGAAAGAGTTGACCTTGGAGATGTAAAAGCACAAGTGATGGTGCTGGCTTCCCATGAGGGATCTGACTCTGTTTCATGGATACCTGCTATATGTGTAGATAATGTAAATAACATCCTTATTGATAAGGACAGCACGGACAGGGCAAAATATCCTGAGTGGGTTGGGCTCTTGTCACACAACGCTGGGTTTTTAATGGGAACCAAGGGAAAAGATGCCCAACTGAGCCCTGGCAATGCAAGGTAACATCTGAGAGAGGATGTCTAAGAAATGATGAGGAAAAATTAGTCTGTTCAGTCTGGGAAAATCACTGAAACTGTCTACAGCTGCAAGAAAGGATGTTTTGATAAGGTGAGATATCAGATCTTCTCATTTGTCTGCAAGGATAGACCAAACAGCAGGGAGCATTTAAATTATATGTTAGGAAAAAGTTTATAATCTCAAGAAGGGTTTTGTTAGGTGATGGAGCATGTCACCAGGAAAGACAGCAGAAACAGGGCAAGATCGCTTCAGCTCCTCAGGAACTGATGGGTGCTGACTATGAACATTAATCACGTGAAGTCCAAAGTGAAATGAAGTGTTGTGTCTTACCAGAGAGGCTGCCCTACACCTAGACATGGTTCTTTTAATGAACTTATTACAGCCGTGTTAAAAGGGGAAAATATATTCGTACTGATTTAAAAAAAATAATAATTTAAGGAATAGTTCACCTTAAAAAAAATAGAACAAGGAAGTTCCAAATCCAATAGATGGGCAATCCTTGTGCTGTGGCTGGTTGGTTGGAACAAGCCTGCAAAGGCTCTCCAAAAAGATCTCTGCTGCTGTAGCTGAGAGATGCAGACTCAGAGGAGGTTTGAATGTGTCTCCTCAGAGAGAGGGACCCAAACTCTCACTGCTGTGGGGTGCTTCTGTCAGGAAAGGTGCCATCCTCTCTGCAGGGCAGGTGAACTCCAGGGATAGTCCCTGAGGAAGACAGATATCTCCACATCTGGGTCATTTTCTTTCAGCGTTCAAAGCCTTCTAATTCTTGTCCTTAGCTGAACCTGACAGGGTAAGTTTTAGAATTGCAAACATCGATGTTTTTCTTTCTCTTCCCCTTCCTCTGCGTTGAAGGATCCAGGAGTATTTAATCTGAACAAGTGGCATTCTCTGAAATAAAATAAAAGCACCTGTAGGAATTCACTTACTCCCCTCCACGATATTTTTGGACTTTCAGAGCCAATCTCCTGTGTGCAGAAATAGTCCATTAGGAGACCACTGCCTGGGCTTTCATTTTAAATTAAAGACATAAAATTCGGTGTATTTGCTTTGCAATGATGTGGAGGTCTCGTTTTCCTTTGAACAAACTCCTTCACAACCTTCTGACATAAGCTGGTGTCTTTCATTTTGGACTTCAAGGTCACTCTTCACTGCCCCATCGCTGGAAGTTCACCTCACTGCAAATGAAAATTGGACCTTTTAGCTTTATCCGTGTATTTGGTGTGTGTGTATATACAGATATGTACATTTTTACTGATTTGAGCATAAATCCATTGTCATCTTCAGTTACTTTATTAAAATTTTGATTTATTTCTTAGTTTAAACCACCTTGCATGGGAGTCACGTGGATTTGTCTACGCTTTGTTCAGAGAACTGCCCATCTTTGAAGATGTTGTAATACACATGTACTACGTTTCTATCTCAATTAAATATGCTGTGTTCTGAGATCATCTAAGGGTTATGACCTCCTTGAATCCACAACACGATGGTGGCAGCTGGTGACACACCAACGGTGAGGTCACCATTCCATGACTGGAATGAGAAGAAAGGTCTGTTTATTGGTGTCACAGCTGCACATGAGTGAGAGGAGAAAAACAAATACTGACTCTGAAGGTCCTTGGCTACCTGGAGTTGAAATGTCCACTGTTTACCTGCAGTTTAATGTCCACAGTGTTGAAAATTTCTTCTTAAGTTCTGCAGAACTTTCTCTAAGTTATATAATTATAGATATACTATCTATAGTAGTATAGAAAGATTCTATAGAAAGATTTACTAACATGGGTCCTTTTTATTCTGTAGCTGGAGAGCAAAAAGGAAAAGAAATCAAGTTGCTTGCCAAGGAGTTTTTAATCAAGACTTTTTTTAATCAAGGATAGAAACTTTGTGAATCCCTTGACCAATTCTTCCTTTTTTATTGTTTTTTTAAGTTTTTTTTTTACTTTTAGCTTCTGAACTGTCTTGCTTTTGTCCAAAATATCTGGATGTCTGTACTATCTTTGTCTTCTACAGTATCCATCATGCTTCTGGGCACTGGGTACTTAAATAATGATCTTTTTTTCTTTTGAATTTCCTATAATGTAAAATGCAATATTCTTATGGGTTATCAAGGACCTTCTCAAATGGTGGCTGCTTTGGCATGTGTAGATTTCTTTGTCATACAGCAGTAGGCAACAGAAATAGTTGGAAAAATCAGAAAATGGAACTGAAATTTTTTCTGATGTGGAAAAAAGAAAAAAAACCCAACATTTTTGCTTGCATTTTTTTGAAATTGTACGTTTTCATCTCACTTTAGTACAAGAAGAGACATTTCGATGCCAGGCTCCCCCAGCTTCTAGCAATTCCAGATGTTGCTCAGCCCCAGGTGTTCATCTCAGTGGCTCGAGGATGCAGCAGGTTCCTGCCACGCTTGTGGCTCCAGCCATCCCCATGTCCCTGCCCATGTGGACTGGCCTGATCCTGTTGCAGATCCCAGCCCATTAATCCCTTTCAAGCTTGCTTTGCAGTGCTGGGACCATAAATACCTCTGTGCTGTATGAACAGTTTGCTTGATCTGCAGAGAAGACAATATTCTGTGCAGTGCATGCTTTCCCAGTGAGTCACTCTGCCCCAAATTTAACCTCCTCAATATTATGGGGTTGGTTTTTTTTTTTAAGGTTTCTTTATAAAATATAATAGCACAGCTGAAGCTTTCATGAAATATTTTCCAGTTACTTAGTGGCCAAGCCCTGTGACCAGTATGTATTTCAATCCAGAATACCTTTGATAATCTTTGCCAGTATCCAGTGTTGGTGGTCTTAAAATTCTACAACTGAGTGGAAAACTGTTAAATGCTGAAGCTTCAGAGCATGCCTAATTAATTCTTTGCAGGGTTTTAGTCCTTGAAAAAGTGTTAAAAACATGGATTCAGTGCATCATTGAATATTGCATGGTTCTGTGGAAATAAATTGCATCAGTCTGATTCCTTTAGTAGTTCGGAGAGTTATTGCTCTGAAAGTTTCCAGGAGGATTTTGAAAGTTAAGGTTAAAATAGGCAAAAGTTACTAATGATGGGGAGTAGCTCAAAGGCAAAGTGAGAGCCCAAAAACTACATCAGAAAAGTCTGGGCACGTAGATCAAGCAGCCACATTTACAAGTCAGGCTATAAATCTCCTTTGCACTCACAACTACCAAAAAACCATTTGTGTTCAGCACGTGGACTTTTAAAATGTATTTTTATTTTGCCCAGAAAAATCATGTTTCTGTTTCTTTTATTTAATATCTACTTAAAGAGATTCTAATGGCTTAATCCTGGAAAGTACTGGCACCACTTGAGAAGCAGGTGAGGTAAATTGGAGCTTTTGTTCTCTCCTGATATCAAGTGCTGGGGATATTCAACCTCATCAGAAACCTTAAAGGATCTTTCAACATCCTGGCTTATGTGCTTCTTCCAAGAGACACGTAGACGGGAGAGATGAAAAGGAGCATGTGATGGAGATGGACCAGTGATTATAAATTTAATGCAGAATTAAAGGGGGTAAATATCAATATGGATATCTATTCCTCTCCCTTCCCAAGTAGTTCATACTGGGAGGTTGCTCTTTGCAAAACCTATGTGGGTGGCATTTCCAAGGTAAAGTTGGTAGCACTTGTGATCTGGGTGTCTTTGCTCTCCTTGGTTTGTTTTTTTTTTCCCATTCTGGGGTTTGGGGAGACAACAGTAAAGGCAGAGACCCACGAGAGGTATTCACCCCATCTCTCTAAGGAAACACTAGTGGAACATCTTTGAGAGCATGGCATTGTTGGGGTAAGCTCCAATGCAGAAAGGTATCTCCAAAGAGACTCGAGGAAGTAATTGAAGGCAACCCTGGAATCACATCTGTTAATGAAATCGCAAGAAATCCTCTGCTGTCAACATGAGAGTGCAAAAATATATTGATCTATCTACATAAGATATAATTTTTCTGCATGAATCCCTCCCTGGAAGTGTTGAAGGCCAGGTTGGATGAGGCTTTGAGCAACCTAGTCTAGTGGAAGGTGTCCCTGCTGATGGCAGGGGGTTTGGAACTGGATGAACTTTAAGGTCCCTTCCAACCTAAACCATTCTATGATTCTATGATTCTATGATTCTATGATAAAACACAAAAAATAATGGTAACTCAGACCATGCTGATGGAGTCTTTGGCCAATCAAAAGATAAAACACTGATTCTGTGAAAAATCAGAGCTGACTAGCCTCATCTCCTTGGAAGAGTCCAAATTGTGAACCTCCAAAACATCTGTTTTGGAGATTCACAATTGCAGTTTAGAATCTTAAGGGCAAAAACATAATCAGGGCCAATTAGGAAACAAAAGTCACTAAAATGCCCAGAACATGACCTATCTTTCCTAACATCTAGGCCTTAGTGTTGTTCATGGTGGCACCCTCATTGGATCTCTCTGGAGAAGAGGAACCTGAAGGCAACTACCTGCTGATGGCAGAAGAGGTGAGGAAGGGTAATTGTCCTTGGTAATTAAATGGTATTTGTGTCTGACCACTGCTCAGATCATGCTGATGGTCAGGTAATACCTTGCTTTGGTGTAGCCCACCAGAGTTCCCAACACAAGCTACGAAGGTCATCCATCAACGTTACCAGTGTCTATAGGCTTAGAAATTGTGGTGGGATGTTACTTGTTTGTAGTTTTTGTGGTTTTGGGGTTTTTTTTTGTGGTCTGACTCCCAATACTCTCTACAGCATTTCCACACAGAGCTCAGAGGCAAAGACAATGTCACAACCCAGCCCAGGAAACAATAAGGTGAAAAAATATTTGTGAGCCAATTATAATTTTCAAAAAATATTTTATTAAAATTTTGGCATCAATTTAGATATTTAATAATTTCTTTCATTCTTTGGTAGATCTCCAAAAGTTGTTTTAACCTACAGATTAGAACTTTTTGTTTGAAAATGTGAAATGAAAAATTCAAAGGTAAGAAACACCTTTCTTAAAATTTCTCCAGCTGTACTCACTCACCCTAACCCTTCCTGGAAACTGATTCAGGTTTTAAAATCCACATTTTCTGATTAATTCATCATAAAATCTCTAGTCCTTTCTAACTGCAGAGGAAGGGAAAGGGGCTGGAATGATTTATTGGTGGCTTTCTTGCCATTTCTTCTTTCTTTTTTCCCCTTTCTTTTCTTCTAGTACACGTGTGTCCTGTCTATTAACAAGGCTGTCCATTGCATTGTATAAAATCTATATGAACAAAATGCTTGTACAAAAGGAAACCAGAAAGCTAATTTACCCTTTGAAGCCAGAATGGGTTGGAATCTTATATTTAATAAAGACATTTATATTGAAGAGGAAAGGAACTATTTTTTTCTATTAGTCTAGTTTGTAAGACTAAAAAGTCTTATTAAAAAAATATTTCCTATTATAAGAATTTTAATTTTCTCTAATTTTCTGAGTAACAGGGAAATAGAGAAGCGAGGGTGTTGTAGAGGTTAGATGAGCCCTGGTTGAGCAGGGCTGAAGGTGTTTGCTCCTCTGGTTGGCCCCACAACCTGCTGGTGTGAGGAGTCAGCACCTTCTGGGCTGGTTGGAAGCAATGGGGTTGATGTCTAATTAAGAAAAAAATAATCAAGCTGAATGGAAGGAAACCTAAGTGGGCTGTAGCCCCATCACATGTGTTTGTGGTCCCCAGCAAGCCTGGGTGCTCCCACCACGTGCTACTGGAGCAGCTGCCCTGTCCCTGCAGCTGCTGGTTCCCCAGGTGTGGACTCCTTATCCATGATGTCCAGGAATTTTTCAGATCCCAATGGTGATGAGCATGTGCGTGATGGTGAGCCAAGGAGAAGGGAAAGCTCATTGCATGTGGAGATGTTTTGACCTTCCAAACTCAATTCCTATTCCACAGCCAAAGAATTTGGAAAATATTTGAGTGGGCACATAACAGCCCACGAGGAGCCAAGGCTGGGCACCAGCACTGCTCTGCCACAGCCATGCAGGGGTTTTTCTGCCAATGGGACTAAGAATTGCTGAGGACACCTTCCAAATGGCAAACAGCACCAACTTGTGAATCCACATCAGCATAAATACAGCGATGCCAAATACGGCTGACCAAAAACACACACAAATGTGGAAGTGTGTGTTAATCCCTTGTTAAAAATACACAAATGCCCACTTTGCATTTTAATTTTATGCAATTGCAATGTGATCTGCAAAAAAAAAAAAAAAATGTCCTCACTTCTGGTTTGCAAACCCTGATCTTCATCGTGCTCCTTCAAGCATCACCAACCCTTCCCCATCGGTTGTGTTCAGCTTTGAGTTATAGATCAGAAGATTAGACAGCAACTGCTTTTCCTTGTCACTTCAGCCAGGTTTAAGCAGGGTTACATGTTAGTTAAATGGCACAGGATTGAAATGACACTTATTGAAGATTAATTAAGTGACAGATATATTTGGCTTTGTATTTAATCAACCATTTGATGCTCAATACAAAGAGGTCATCTCATCACAACAATAGTTGCCTGCGAAGTAACCAAGCGACTGCGAGATGGGTGTGGTATTGTGGTTCAAAAATATGGGAAAAGAGTTGATATGATGGTTTCTCCTCTCTCTTGGTTGGCTAAATAGTTTGCTTGGAAGAAAAGGGATGGGTAAGCAGGCCAGAGACATGATCTATATTTTCACTTCCCTGAAAATGGCCTTTGTACTGCAGCTCTCCCATCAGATGTGCATCCGCTGCTCCCTGTCTGAAGGCCACACAATGATGTTTCTACCTGCTGAGAGCAGCGTTTGGCTCTGCTGTGAGGACTTTCATCCTGTTATACGAACATCAGAAGGTATTCTACTATTTTAGTGGCCAACCAAGATGTAAACCTAACCTTTGAGACAACGTGCTGGCCCTGTCCTGCAGCTCCCTGTTGCCTTGCTCACCCACTGCCTGCCCCACCATGCCAGGTGCAATATCTTCTGCCCTCCTTGTCCCACTCTAGCTCTAATTAATGGGGCTGTGGGGACTATGGTTAAGTTTTGACCTTGTAAGATGGTAATTCTGCAACCTGGCCCACCTTTCCTTTGGGCAGGGACCTCTTTCCTGGATCCTATGGGATGTCTCGTGCTCATGGTCAGGTTGAACAAACAGCAGCTCTGCCACAGTGACTGTGAGGAAAGGAGGTCTAATGTATTATTTAAAAGCTATCCCTGCAATATTTAAGAAAGAACAATACAGAGGATAGAAAAAAAAAATATAATTTAAGGTCTATTGTGCTCATAGAAGAGGAGTGAGCATATTCAGCAGTCCATGTGCCTCAACAGTTGGCTAGAAGTCTAGTCAAAATTGTACCCAACCCTCTTCAGTTTCCGTAACCAATGTGCAGTTTCTCTGAGATAGACATATGTCCACAGTTAATTTTAACTATTAAATTGATTTGGTAATTAATTTGGCAACAGAAAATCTCATAGAATAAGGAAGTCAATATCTTCATCTAACCCCCTTTTTAGAATAGGTCATGACTTGGGCTAAGGTGAGAAAATCAGAACTTGAATTTTCACTGTAACTGAAATTTCCCCCCCCAGCCTCCTGGCATGTCACAGGAATATAGTTATTGCCCTACAGAAATCATAATTTTCCTTGTCTGGCATCCTGTTCCTGGCACTGATCTACAGCAGATGCTCCAGCAGAAGACAAAAACACTAGGAACCAAATGGCAATGAAATTCCATGCAGGAATATCCTCGTCCCCATGAGACGATCCTACCAGAGGAGGTTCAGGCGGTGGGAGGGGTGTGGATGTTGTATAGTCCACTCTTCTGTGGCAGGAGAGAGAACATCTTCCTACAACTGCTTAGCAAGGTGCTCGAGGTATATTGGTGCATACACCTGATTTTAATGCTCCTTGTCTAGCTAGATGTGGACCTGCCTGGTTGAAACATGTTTGCACGGGTTGATGGCATCACTTCTGAGAACACCAAGGTATTGAAGAGATATCACCAATGTTTTAGAGTTATTGTTTGGATCTCTGAGGTTACTTTGTGTGAAAGCTGCATGAGTGTTTTGCTCAGAGGAAGCAGGAGCTGAAGGAGTTGTCTATTCCTATTCTATTCTATTAGGACGGGGAACTGCTGGAGAGAGTCCAGCACAGAGCCACCAAGATGATGGAGTGGAGCATCTCCCTGCTGAGGAAAGGCTGAGGGAGCTGGGGCTCTTTAGCTTGGAGAAGAGGAGACTGAGGGGTGACCTCATTAATGTTTATCAATATGTAAAGGGTGAATGTCAGGAGGATGGAGCCAGGCTCTTCTCAGTGATGCCCAATGGTAGGACAAGGGGCAATGGCTGTGAGCTGGAACACAGGAGGTTCTGCTTCAACTTGAGAAGAAACTTCTTTCCAGTGAGGGTGACAGAGCCCTGGGACAGGCTGCCCAGGGAGGGGGTGGAGTCTCCTTCTCTGGAGACATTCAAGACCCACCTGGACACCTTCCTGTGTGATCTCATTTAGGTTCCTGCTCTGGCAGAGGGATTGGACTGGATGATCTTTCGAGGTCCCTTCCAGTCCCTGACAGTCTCTGATTCTGTGATTCCAGAAGAGCCACTTCTATACTGCACTGGCGAGGACATGGCTGAAGGTATCTCACAGCAACGGCTGTGGAAACTGTGGGCTCCACAACCTGGTAAAGATCATTGTGTTCAGATCTGCTCAAGCCATGCACAACCTCTCTGCTAATCTCATGCACAAATGGGGTTTTAAAAACTCTCCAGTGTCCTGGGCAACTCTACTGAGGCTCAGGGATCCCTGCGCCGCTCTTCTGAAATGAACAGCCATGTGTTGAGTTGGAAATCTTCCCGCTCTGTCTCAATAACTATTTGTCATGTTCCTTAATGCCACAGCTGTTCGGTTACGCCAGGTCATCTGCTTTTATTAGTCCTGTTCCCACCACCCACTGAAACTCACACCAGCCAGGGGAAGATTATTATCCCTGTCCAAAAATAGCACTTCTCTCCTTCCCCTTCTTCTAGTGACTCTGGAAACTTCAGTGTTTTTCTTCTTTTTTTTGACTTCCAACTCTACCTGCTGCCCCATGAAGGCTGGAGCAGCCTCTCTGGCCGCCGGGATCTTCGGTGGCACCGGCGTCTTGCTCTTTCTCATCGCTTTTGGGACGGATTATTGGCTTCTGGCTACGGAGACCTGCGGCGTCTTCCAACGTGGGAATAACACCCTGCAGAGCTGGGAGGTAAACTCTGAAATCTTGCTTAACTTAAATAATTTTCTCTAAAGGCAACACAAATACTTTTAATATGAGTGCTGGCAGTTTTTAATCTGTGATAATATTGATGATTTATTTATGCTCATTGAAAGTGATCTGCTAATGTAAAGCATTGACCTGAGCGAAGTTTAAAATCCAAACCAGCTTTTCCATAGGATCTGGCATTTTGGTTGAAATAAAGTGTGACTAGGAAACATTAAGGCAGCACCTCTGTAATCTGGCAGATACAAATATTAGGGAATGAAAGGTGGAAAAATAAGAGCTTTACTTGTTGACAGCATTTGCCTCTAAAAAAAAAATATATATATATATATATCTCCTGATATTTACCATTAAAAGATTTCTCTCTCTGTAGTTTCTTAAAAATAGTTCATATTTTAAAGAGTGGGACTTGGCAATCATTTCCTTCTGAAGTTAGAAGACTACAGCACAGACAGAGAACAAAAGTGAACATCAGATGCAGAACAGTGTAGAGAAGAATTCCTGCCTGTCTAACAAGAAGAGGCCTTCTTGTTTTAAACATTAAGATTAATTTTTAAAAATTAAGATCACGATAGGATTTAAAAAAAAAAAATTAAAATTAAAATTACTATAGGATTTTAATTATCAAGAAATGTAATTTTTGAAGGACGATTTGGTATTTTAGTGCTAATTTCTGGTATCACTTATGAAAGTTTGATTTTTAGCTGCACTTCTTATTGTCTAACTCTTCAATGAAATAACAACCAGATCAGTTCCTTGAGCCACCCACCCTTCGAAAATGTTTTTGTGCCGATCAATGTGTAGTTTCAATGACAACATGCCAGGAAGATCCTCGTTGTGTGCAGACTTTTTGTTACTTCAATGTTCAATCCAATTAGGTTTGAATTTTTTTCTGCTGTGGTGAGTCATGCTGGGTAAGCATCATGATGCCAGCAAGAAATATTTCCTTTCCTTTCAGAATTTCATCATCAAATGTAGGACACTCTTCGCTTGAGTCGTTGTTTCCAAATGACTTTCTCTATTGGGAAAAAAAATAAATAATAAGTTATGATAGAAAATGATTTCTGTTCTACCTGGCAGAAGACATTGTCTTCGATGTTTCAAGCTGCACAGTAAAGCCCTGGAGATTGCAGAGAGTCACGGATGGAGGAGAGCCGCTTAGTTTTTGTGCACTTGGGAAATGACAATGTTAATTGTTTCAGGTTTTTGTTTGCGCTGTTGTCTTTTAAAGTGGAGAGACCAGAGACGTTGCAGTGCATGACATGAATAAGCATCTCAACCATTTCAGATATGCTCTTGGCCAAGTGTTCCTGTGCCTGGCACTAAGGCAAGGCGACTCCAAAAGCCCCAGGCAGAAATAGGAACTGCTCTTACTCTCTCCTCTGAGCTATTTTATTTGTGTTTCAAACACTCTTAAAAAGATTTTTATTTCACTTACCAGTTGGGTACAACAGGCTGCTGTGTTTTTACATTCTCTGCCTTTTCTTAAACTGGCAAACCCTGTCCCTTACAGATAAGGATGGTCTCAAGGGTGTGCCAAACAGCGATTAAATGTGCCGTAGATACATTAAGTCAGCAGCCATCCAGCTGATGAACTTTGAGGGCTGCATGTTACCATTGTCATAATAGGTATTTTATCCTGAAAGTCAAAGGAGACTCAGGTCAGAGCTCTGGGAGTGGTCAGAACTTGATGCATAAAAACCTTGAGGTGAGGGAAGTATCTTCTATCATCTCCCCATTGAGTCCCATCTCTTTTCTCCACTTCACAGGGTCCAAGCCTGTATGGAGTTTCTCCACCCTCCACAACATATAATTTTATAACAGCCATGTTTCCTTTATCAAATTATATGTGATAAAGGCAAATTTGATCCTGACTATAGTTTTAATAAGTTTTTTTTCAGTAAATAGTCCATGACCCAACTTTGCAACAACCTTCCTTCTGGAAAGACCTAAAACTCATGCTTGCATGTCTGGTTTGATGGTTGAAGTAGGCTCACCTAAAAAGGAATATTTGGTAATGTCCCTATCCTGGTCTATGAGAAGACTGGTGTGGGTAGAGTAATTTGTCCCTCACAAGTTCAGCACAACTTCTACTGGGCTCAGCAAAGGGAGAGAAAGAAAGAAACCTTTGGGTTAGTGATTGGAAGAGGCTCACTGGGAGTGTTAATGTTGGACCATCTTCTGGAGTTAAGCCAGACCTTACCTGGATCCTGCAGAACAGCAAGGACATTTGAACTGTTGCATTGGGTCACCTCTAAAATTACTGACCTGGTAATCAACCTGCTTCCTACTGGTTACAACAGCAATAAGATTTACTTAAGGAAAGTAAGAAGTAGTACACACCCAGAATGTTCTGCTCCTTGACACACCTGTCCAGCTCTGGCAATCGGTAATTTAAAGATATTAGAGAAAGAAGAAACTATTTTGTGAAGGTCTGCAGGACGATTTGTTATCAGAACATTTGGTAGCTTTGATACAAAAGAAAGTCAAGGACAACATCTGCCTCTGTGTTCCCCAACTCCTCCAAAACCAACTCAAACAACAACAGTAAATGAAAACCCCAATAAAAAAATAAAAGCAACAACTGTTTAAGCAAAAAATACACACTTTCCACCATGATCATCCCTGTTTCAGCTTGACCTTTTATTCCTCCACAGGCTGAAACACCAACAGAGGTCAGGAAGGAGATCCTCACTTTCCATCATGAGGGTTTCTTCTGGCGGTGCTGGTTCTTTGGCGAGGGCCACTCAGAGAGCATCTGGACCTTCTGGTACAGTGAGTATGATGCCACCGTACCACATGCACAGTATTCATTCACAGATTGAATTGCAAACAAGCACAACAAGAGGTTCCAGGGATAAGGAGACAGTTGTCTTTGTTTCTTTTTTTCCCCATTCTCATCATCTCTCTGTCAAAAGCAAACTTGGCTCACTCCTCCTGTGCTCTTCTTTCGACTTGGATTTTGCTCTCAGAGGGTTCATTGTTCATAGAAACCTCTTGATGCCATTTAAAATATCACCTACCAAGTTTTATGGAGTGGTGGCTTCCACCAGCAAGAACAACTTTCCCCCCATACCTCTTGATGTTTGTGTTCCACTAAGATCTGCTAAATATGAGCCCGTGCTTTTCCTGGCTCTTTTTTTCCCTTTTTTCAGCCAATCAAGTGTTCCTTCCTCCCACTGGTTTCAGCACAGGGAAGATTGGATGCACACATGTGTGGTCTCCTTGGGTGCTCAGGACCTCTAGCAGTGGGCGGTGGTGGACCATGGAGAGCTGTAACCACTCTTAAGCATACAAGACCTTTATTTTAAGTTTTGTTTTGCTAAAGGTCATTGAAGTTACACGTGTGAATAAACAAGAGATGGATGCAAAATAATTCTTTTTCTGAAAGCATATTTACTCTTCAAAAAAAATTAAAGGAGAAGGTGAAACCCATTCTGAGAGACCAGTTGGTGCTGACTGGTGGCCCATGAGTGAAGTGTAGGGTCTTGGCCCAGTGAACTGGGTGCTTCCCCCAGAAAGAGCAAAGGAGTGACACCACCCCACAACATGCCTGGCATCAGCCCCACCAGTGGCTGAGCCAGCAAGCAGCACATCCCGTGTTGGAGAACGGCCTTTCCCTGGGATGTCACAGCCTGAGAGAAGTGCTGGGGATTAAAAAAAATATTTAAAATAAGTTTTAAACACTGCAAAAGCCTTGACCCTGTGGTTGCTCAAAGATGCTTACATGCCAGTGGAGCAGTGTGATCACCTCGGAGGGTGTTTGGCTGAAAATAATGCAAGTTCCCATAATAATTTTACTCTGCAGTCATTAAAATTTCAGATGACTTTACTGTCCCCAAATCCCCAACCTGTGTTTCTTGTAAAATCTTGCAGGAACAGTTGTTGCCACTGTTCAACTCAACACCTTGAGACTTGTCATACAGGAATTTTTTGATAAAAAAAGGACAGTCTTGAGAGAGGGAGTTTTCTATCTAATGACATTAAATGGAAATACATGATATCATATAATGTTACCTGAAGTAAAATGACTCTTTGTGATAACTGGCAAATTTGTACTACTTCTTTAGGTATTTATTATAATAGGATTGATCATGGCAAATTAATTTGCTGCTCTCATGGATGTAATAATTAATTCAATAGGTATTCCATAGTCAATTTAGCATGAACTAATGTCCACCTATTATAAAGTGTTCCTTTGAGCTGGGGAACATATTTAAATAAGTGGCCAACCATTAATTAATTCATTTAACATTCATTCTATTACCGTTAATCATGATAAGCCTCAGTGGTATTAATATTGATGGGGCACTTCCATTTTAATTGTGCTTTCCCTTCTCACAAACTGGAGAGCTTGTAAAGTGGTTTGTTCCGGTACCCAAATATCTTTGCCCCTTCCTGGGGGCCTGACACATTTTCTGGAGGCAAACAGCAATGGGAATAGTGACGCTGGTTTCAGTTGCTCCATCTGAGCCTCCATTGGGAGGCTGAGGGAGCTGGGGTTGTTTAGGCTGGAGAAGAGAAGGCTTAGAGGTGACCTCATCACTCTCTTCAACTACCTGAAGGGAGGTTATAGCCAGGTGGGGGTTGGTCTCTTCTCCCAGGCAACCAACAATAGGACAAGGGGGCATGGGCTCAAGCTCTGCCAGGGGAGGTTTAGGTTAGATGTTAGGAAGAAATTCTTTACAGAGAGGGTAATCAGGCACTGGAACGGCCTGCCCAGAGAGGTGGTGGATTCACCATCCCTGGAGGTTTTTAAAAAGAGATTGGACGTGGCCCTTAGTGCCATGATATAGTAATTGGAGTTGGATCAGGGGTTGGACTTGATGATCTTGGAGGTCTTTTCCAACCCAATCTATTCTATGGTTCTATGATCTTTCATGATTTATGTTCACCTCGGACTCAGGCTATGAAGCTGAGAAGATGGACAGGGAGCAGTCTCAGATCCTGTTGTATCTCCTCCCTCTCAGCCTCCTTTTCCTTTTCCTTTTCCTTTTCCTTTTCCTTTTCCTTTTCCTTTTCCTTTTCCTTTTCCTTTTCCTTTTCCTTTTCCTTTTCCTTCCCCTTCCCCTTCTCCTTTTCCTTTTCCTTTTCCTTTTCCTTTTCCTTTTCCTTTTCCTTTTCCTTTTCCTTTTCCTTTTCCTTTTCCTTTTCCTTTTCCTTTTCCTTTTCCTTTTCCTTTTCCTTTTCCTTTTCCTTTTCCTTTTCCTTTTCCTTTTCCTTTTCCTTTTCCTTTTCCTTTTCCTTTTCCTTTTCCTTTTCCTTTTCCTTTTCCTTTTCCTTTTCCTTTTCCTTTTCCTTTTCCTTTTCCTTTTCCTTTTCCTTTTCCTTTTCCTTTTCCTTTTCCTTTTCCTTTTCCTTTTCCTTTTCCTTTTCCTTTTCCTTTTCCTTTTCCTTTTCCTTTTCCTTTTCCTTTTCCTTTTCCTTTTCCTTTTCCTTTTCCTTTTCCTTTTCCTTTTCCTTTTCCTTTTCCTTTTCCTTTTCCTTTTCCTTTTCCTTTTCCTTTTCCTTTTCCTTTTCCTTTTCCTTTTCCTTTTCCTTTTCCTTTTCCTTTTCCTTTTCCTTTTCCTTTTCCTTTTCCTTTTCCTTTTCCTTTTCCTTTTCCTTTTCCTTTTCCTTTTCCTTTTCCTTTTCCTTTTCCTTTTCCTTTTCCTTTTCCTTTTCCTTTTCCTTTTCCTTTTCCTTTTCCTTTTCCTTTTCCTTTTCCTTTTCCTTTTCCTTTTCCTTTTCCTTTTCCTTTTCCTTTTCCTTTTCCTTTTCCTTTTCCTTTTCCTTTTCCTTTTCCTTTTCCTTTTCCTTTTCCTTTTCCTTTTCCTTTTCCTTTTCCTTTTCCTTTTCCCTTTCCCTTTCCCTTTCCCTTTCCCTTTCCCTTTCCCTTTCCTCCCTCTTTCCTCCCCCTTCCCTCCCTCTTCCCTTCCCCTTTCCTCCCTCTTCTCTCCCTCTTTTCTCTCTTTTCTCTTTTCTCTTTTCTCTTTTCTCTTTTCTCTTTTCTCTTTTCTCTTTTCTCTTTTTTCTCTCTTTTCTCTCTTTTCTCCCTTCTCTCTTCTCTCTTTTCTCTTTTTCCTTTTTTCTTCCTAACCAGGATTTCCTTACCTTCTTTACTCCCCAGCCTTCTGCCTTCAGTGAGGGTTTGGAAGGTTTTGCAGAGTTAGGACGTTGCCATCTGAATACTGTAACTGTGATTTTTGCAGGAAATAAAACCTAACAGGGTTTTTTTTGTTGTTGTTGTTCTTTTTCAGCCAGCCAAGCACACCCCAAGTTCTGCATGCATGGCTACCTCTTTCCCATGCCCATTGCTCTTGGACCTTTCCCTCATCCTTCCTATGACACAACCGCAGGTGGGTTTCTTTCCTCCTCTCCCAGAAGATCCTTTCCCAAGAATGATTTATGATGTGTGCCAGCGCTGTAGTTCTCCTGCATGTGGCCAAGCATGACCAAGACATTTGGAAGCCTCCCTTACAAAATGGCCTTGCTTAGTTGGCTAACCCTAAGCTGTGAGCCCATTGAGATGTTCTCCCACATCTTCTCTCCTCCAGAGCCAGCCATGCCTGGCCATGAGCCATGCACCCTCCCACTGGGTGCTGGGTGCCTACTCCTATGAGCAAGGGAGGATGTAAATCCATCCTCTCCCTTCTCCCACCTCCTTGCTAACTGGGAGGAGCTGGAGGCAAAGGTCTTCTGCCCCATGGCCAAATCCAGACCCTGCGGACAAGCAATACAAATAGTTTCTCCTGGGCTGCAGGCTTGTGGCAGGAGAAAGTCCAGCTCTGACTTGTTTCCAGAGGGTGGCTTCCTGGGAGAGCTCTGCTGTTGATTTGTTGCAAGACAAAATAAACAAACACTGGAAAAATCAGTTAAAGACCAAATTGTTAGAAGGTCCACGTCAGTGACTGGCTTATTTTTAATACACCGAATACAAGACAGTTGGAGAGCTCTCTTTTCAACTGGTTCCTTTTTTTTTTTTTTTTTTAAATTTATTTATGTTTCTCTGTATTTTCAGAGTTCTTTAATGAATCAGCTGCTGTTCGGAATTTTAATTTGCTAAATTGGTAGCAGCAGCTAGAATTAATTCAATGATCTTTTTTTTTTTTTGAAATGAATTGATTTCTTTAAATAGTGTGCATCACTCTGCCTTGCCTCCAGGGATTCAGGGCAAGCACACTGCACAAACAAACATCTTGACCTTTTCCGTAGCCTTTAGCAGTACCTTTATAATTTTAATTTTATTTTTTTTTATGAGGAATTAATTGAAAAAAAATATAAATTGTCAGTAAGAGCATGTGAGGGAAAGCAGGCAGTTTCTTTTGCTGTGCTGTGCTGTGCAGGATTCCTGCCTTGGGGAACGTGCCACAGTGTAAAATGGATCTGAGGGACCTGTCGAGGGTAGAAGGAGGAGCCCGTCGCAGGTTGTGAGAAGCAAAGGTGTGGTGGGTTTTTTTTTCTGCTTAGGAGAAGCAGGTGTGACGTCTAGTTTCTGAATGACCTCACTGATAAACACCCTATTTTTTCTGTACTAAATAAAGGGCCCTGGAGACATCTGTCCCTGCCTGTCAACCCTGACTAGGAAACCCTCTTCAGCTGCCTCCCAGAAGTGCCCCTTGGGCTGGGTCCTGGGAAGGTGCTGGTGATGGGCTCTGCACCCCAGGGTGCTCCCAGCACCCACCCCACAATGATCCCTGAGGAGATGAGGGTGTCTCAGCACCCACATTGAGGGCAGGGAGAACACTGATCTCCTCTGCTGCACCAACTCCACTGCAAAGCATTTGGAGATCCGCAGAGAGCAGACACTCCTGTCATTAAGGCTCATTTTATTTCAAACCAGTCCATACTCATATGCAAATGATGACAAAGCAGGAGGCTGGCCACGAAGAGGGGTCCTCCAGCTATTACCTGCTCCAGAGATAATTCTGCCTTATCTGCATCCTCTTAGGCTCCCTGAGAGAAATGGGTGACGGGAGGTTAAACATGAAAATGAATTCTGTGGTTTTGGAGAGTTCAAGATACTTATCTCTCCCTAAGTGACTCTCCTGACAAAATGGTTTCAAATGAGTAAAAAACGCATCTTCTCTCTATCATTTTTCTTTCAAGTGTGAATTATTTCAGCATTACCCACTTGCTTGTGCTCAGCTCAAATCTCTCTTAACTAGAGCTTCTGAAAAACGACAGGCAGAGAGAGATGGGGTGGTCTGAGGGGACCAGATAAATCAGGGCAATTGGGAGTTGGGGAAGGACTTTTCATAAGGGCAGTTAATGACAGAACAAGGGGAAATGGGTTTAAACTGAAAGAGGGGAGGTTTAGATGAGATATTAGGAAGAAGTTCTTCACTGTGAGGTTGGTCAGACACTGGAACAGGTTGCCCAAGGAAGTTGTGGATGTCCCCTCCCTGGAAGTGTTCTCGGCCAGGTTGGATGAGGCTTTGAGCAAGCTGGTCTAGTGGAAGGTGTCCCTGCTGCTGGCAGGGGGGTTGGGACTGGATGAGCTTTAAGGTCCCTTCCAACCCAAACAATTCTATGATTCTATGATCAGAGGGTTTCTGCCTGAAGACAGAATCCCAGCATTGCCTGGATTGGAAAAGACCTCTAAGTTCATCAAGTCTAATTGTTAACCCAACACTGACCAGTCCCTGACTAACCCATGTCCCTCAGCACTGTGTCTACGTGAATCTTCAATCCCTCCAGGGAGGGGGACCCCACCCCTGCCCTGGTCAACCCCTTTCAATGCCTCAGAACCCTTTCAGCAAAGAAATTCTTCCTCACATCCCATCTCAACTGCCCTGGCCACAACTTGAGCCCATTTCCTCTTGTCCTGTCCCTTGTTACTCCCCCTTGACTTTGCTCTTTTTATCCATGCAGTGTACAGAGGCTTCTGGACGGCATTCATCATGTTGGCCGTGGCTGCTGGACTGGTGGGAGGGCTGCTGCTGGTGTGTGGAGTGCCCTTTGTCAGCCCCCGCTCCTACAAAGTCGGAGGGGGATTCCTCCTGGTCTCAGGTAAGCTGCTGAGCTGTGGTGAGGGGACATGGCTGGGACAGGAACACAGCGGCCATGCTCTGCTTGGGGAGGCAGCCGGGGATGAGGCGCTGCTGGAGGGAGATGGGGGATCTGATGGGAGCTGCACACTGACCTGGAGTAAATTATTTCCCTCTTCCCCCACTGGAATTAAACCTCAATTATTAATCACGCTTTAGCAACGTAGTCCTTAGTCCTAGGGAAACAATAATCTGGGAAAGATACCTTTTTTTTTTCTCTTTTTTTTTTTCTATTCTTCTGTGCAACCCAGAGGAGCTGAGCCTTTTACTGTAGTAAAATCCATAGCTGCATTAACCCTGGGCAGCAATCAGCCCCATTCTGTTCCCCAAAGTCAGTCTTTGCGTTTGGACCTCTCCTGTCTCTGCTGTTAACATCTGGTCGAGCTGGAAACCCACTGAGCAATGAAAGGCGTACCCGGTGATTCAGAATGGGAGGGCTGGCTTAATAAAACCTGAAAAGATGAAGCGATGGCACAGCAGGAAAATGAATTAAAAATAGGCATTTATTCATTATTCCCACTCCCGTTACAAATGATTCCACTGAATTATCACTTGGGCTTTTTCCTTCTCTGTATTTGAGAAGGAATAACTGGCTTAACTAGTAGATATGATTAATTTATAACAGTGACTCAAACTCAGAAGAAAAAAACTCTTTTGCTACTCAAGCAGCTAAAGGCTGGAGCTCAGCTGGGCCATACCAAGTGAAGAACTTCATAGGAAGTCAAACCTTTCTCTGAAGAACCAGTGCTGAGTTACAGATCCTGCACCACGTCCTCTTCCTCATACATGGCATGAATCAAACGTGACCCAGTGTCTTTGCTCCCAGTCTGAGCTTTGAGTGGACCCCATTTTTGGGGGGCTGAAAACATAAATTAAAATATTTAATGAGAGGTCCCAACATTGACCTTGGAGGAACTCCACCTAAAGCCCTTCCAGTCTCACCATGCCCTGCTCTCTTTTACTCTCTTCCCCCACTCTTTAGCTCCCTATCCTTTTTATAGCTCCTCTCCTAATTTCTGTCTCCCCCAGATGTACTAATAATTAACCACATGACACCAGCTGAGCTGCTTGTTAAAATGAAGTTTGACATCTACCTCTTTGTCTAAAAAATCTGGAAGGCACTAAATCAATGTGGTCCTACCTGTCTCCACTACTTCTCTTTGCATTTTGTCCAATTTTCCATTTGCCTCCAGGTCTTTGGTTATTGAAGTGAGGGCAGCAAACCTGCAGGTATCTGCTTATCTCCCTCTTCTCGAGTTTAACAAATGCTTGGTTGGGCTTCGTTTTTCTAAAGGTAAATTTCATGTGGGTTTTACCCACGGATTTCATTTGGGAATGCAAAGCACCCTGCCATCAGACCTCCATCAGGTACCAGTGCCTTCCGTTGAGTAGTGTTGGCCATTTGGCATGTGTGTGCTGAAGTGATCTCTTCTTGTGAGACCAGGATCAAATATTTGAATCCCCTCAGACATGACACTCTGGTTACCTCAGTTAAAGCCTCACCTCTTCAAAACAGTCAACTTTCAGCCTAAATAGAAAAACTGAGACCGGTCACCTTCTGACACTGGCCAGATAAATAAAATATCACACAGGAAATGATGTTGAGTAATATTGAATCACCGTAATCCAATTTTTCATTGTTTTTGCAGTTTATTTGACTACTTCTTGATTAAAAGGCTGGGGCATAGAGTCTGACACTTTTTAGAAGAGCTGATTATGCATCACATAAACCTCTTGGCATTAGACAAAGATGCTGCTGTTTAAATCGAAGTTTGTATTGATGCAGTTTCAATCTGAACAGCAAACATTGTTATTAACGGTCATTAGGAGGAACGAGTTCAGCCAGAAAAGACTTCTTGCTATCTTTTCAAACTAAATGATAGTTGGGAGAATGCAAAATTATTTCATCATTTTCAACAAATTTTACTTAGAGTTTCAGCTGATCTTTTTTTTTTTTTTTGGGAGAGGGAACTTGAACTCAGACCTCTGGATCCTGCTTGGCATGGCTTTCTGATGGATTTGGGATGCATCCCTCCCTCCGTGGTTATTTTCTCTCTATCCCTTCTCAAATTATTTTGCATAATTGTGCTAAGCAGTAGGAACAATAGATTTAATGCAGCTTCAACTCCCCAGCCGTCCGTTTCCTTCGGATAGCGGGATGTGGAGAGACGACGCGCAGGAGAAAGCGCCTCTTGTCTTCTAATCATGGCCTGCGGGTCAGTGTTAATTAACCTCCTTTGCAGAAAATGATCTCTCCTTGAAGAAGTGTGAAAGCACTGGCAATTTGTAGAGTGGGAATGTGGTCTGGCAGTTGGATGGTGAGATGGGCACCATGGCTGCAAGGTGCCCTAGCCTCTTGGGGCATCCTATAACGCGACTTTATTCTGTTTATAACCTCCCTCTGCTCTTTATGGTAGCACCCCATGCCACGGTCATGAAACAAGGGCATTTAATGACAAAACAAGGGGAAATGGGTTTAAGCTGAAAGAGGGGAGGTTTAGATGAGATATTAGGAAGAAGTTCTTCACTGTGAGGGTGGTGAGACACTGGAACAGGTTGCCCAAGGAAGTTGTGGCTGCTCCTCCCTGGAAGTGTTGAAGGCCAGGTTGGATGAGGCTTTGAGCAACCTGGTCTAGTGGAAGGTGTCCCTGCTGAAGGCAGTGGGGTTGGAGCTGGATGATCTTTGAGGTCCCTTCCAATCCAAATCATTCTATGATTCTATGAAACCAGAGCTGCAGTTAATCATTGCACAACGATGTGACATTTGCCACCGAAAGGCTCAAAAGATATTATTGGTGCAAAGATGCTCCCAAGCACATTTATGGTTAACCAACCTGACATGATCTCAAAGAGTTATGTGTGCCCCTCCATCCCTGGGGGAATTCAATGCCTTAGGGTGAAGATTGTTATTGCTCAGTTAGATCCTTCTGGGTTTCCTCTCTGAGATGCATTTTATTTACTGTACTTTGAAGAGGACAAATCTGACCGTCTGCCATCTACCGTAACAAATGTAGTGCTTGGTGGGTGGCATTTCTGAGAGCCCTTTCAAAGGGCTGGAGCTATCCCCCTTGATTTCTTCTGCTGAGCAACTCAGGAAATACAGCTGGAGCCCATCTGACATTTGCTCCTGCTTGCTTTTGCACATCTACTGCACCAGCTGAGCAGTTATCCTTGCCAGCCTGATCCCAAAAGCACCCAAACTGGGTGAGCAGATAGTTGGCATGCTGCTTTCCTTCCAACACTTGCCACCTCAGACTTAGCTTCAGCGTTTGCAAGGGGGAGGCAGCTATTGCCTCGTGAATAATTGTCCCCTTGTTTCAGTAGTCAGGTGGCAATATGATTAATTATCACTACGATGTCACCGAGAGGGCTGGGTGAACGCTGCAGTGCAGCTTCTGGGAACTGTTTGAAATGCTGAGACAACTTTGCTTGTGCTCCTTGGTTTTCTGTACTTGTGCTCCTCTGTTTTCTCTACTCATGCTCCTTGGTTTTCATGCTCCTTTGGGAATTTTAGCCACCAAGCTTAGAAGTGAGCGTATACTTCATCCAGACCTATGTCCATCACTGAGCTTGCTGTGCTGTCCTACTCATTCAAACCAGATGCAGGGCTGGAGACTTAAGTGAAAAATGACCTGAGCTCAACCTGGTGGATTGCTCAGGGGTGGGGAAACTGCTTCAGAGGGAGTGGACAGGCGAAGCATGAGCCTATGGTGAGTTTTCAAAGCAAGCAATAAGGATGCTTGTCCTTGGTAATGTTAAGTAACCTGAGAGTTTAAAACTCTTTGGCTGATGGAGGTCATATTATCCTTCTGAAGCCAATGGACTGGTAGGGTTCTACTCTTCATATCTTGTTTTTAAACTGACTTTAAACTGGAAGAGAGTAGGTTTAGATTAGATATTAGGAAGCAATTCTTCCCTGTGAGGGTGGTGAGACACTGGCCCAAGTTGCCCGGAGAAGCTGTGGCTGCTCCTCCCTGGAAGTGTTGAAGGCCAGGCTGGATGAGGCTTTGAGCAACATGGTCTAGTGGAAGGTGTCCCTGCTGCTGGCAGGGGGGTTGGAACTGGATGAGCTTTAAGGTCCTTTCCAGCCCAAACCAGTCTCCAGTTTGGCAATTCTATGGAAGAGGAGCTTGTTATCATCTCCTTACACTGGAAAGCACAGATACATGATGAACCATGTACAGTCTACACTTCTTCCAGCTGCTGTGGTCCCAGTGCTGTCTCTCCAGCATCCCCACTTGTGTGGCATGCACTGGTGTGCTTGCACCATCCTACAGTTGTAGGATCACTGTGGCCATGGGCCATTTCCAGTGGCAAAGGCAGCACAAAGCCTCTCCTGCTCTTCCAGAGCCATGTCATGGTCCTGTGAGAGGAGCAGGGCGTGTGCTTAGACCAACCTGTTCTTCAGCCTGAGCCGACTGCATTAAAAAAAAAAAGGCCACTTTGCCAGTCCTATGAGTTGAAGTGGTGAATTTTGTGCTCAGATTCCTCTTCCCAAATCAAGCATCTCCATTTTGGCAATCTCAGGCTCCCCATGTGCAGGAAAGGCTGACAGTTATGGAAGGGCAGCTGAAGGTCACCCCTCCATTTCCTCGTTATTAACATCCTTCAGCGGCAACTGGTGAGAAAGGCGAATGAGTCAAAGTTCATTTTTCTTGTAATTAGCAGCTTACACGAAAGTTCAGTAGCTTCCACAGAAGAAGAGTTAAAGATCAAGTTCACTCACCTGTCCCTACAATTAGCAGCTGTAAAGGTGTCACAAGGATATAAAGTGAAAGAAAAAAAACCCTACTCCAATTTACTCACAAGGAAGGTGCAGCTCTCCTGGGAGGGGGAGATGGAGCACCAGGGCTTGGTGTCCTGCAGTTAACAGTGTACGAAGGAGAAAGATTTAATACCCCACTTCAATTTTCTTGCAATTAGCTGCTCCCCAGAAGATGCCGTTGACCTCATCAGCACTGAGATGGAGTTTGGCAGTTAGGTTTTTTTCCATACTGTCCTAATGAATAGAGACAAAGAGGGAAAGGGAGAGAATGAAAGAGATCACTTGGCTAATTTTTCAGTGGTAGAAACCACAAGGATGCCGAGAAGAGTGTGGGGATGGTCTGGTTTGAGAAGGTCTTCACTTACCCTTAACCAAACCCAACACATGTTCTGCACCTTGGGTGCGTGTGCCAACACTGGGATCATTTATTGGGCAGAAAAACTAGAGGTTTATTTTCAGTTTTTCATTTGGCTGCCCAAGGCAGGAAGAAATCTGTCTCTGTACATAAAAAGCCACTTAGAGCTGGTAGGAAACGAAGATGTCTTTCCACTGTGGCTGAGACAAAAAGCCCCCAAAAGGAGATGGTAAAGTGAGACCTGTTTGATAGATGAAAAATCCAAAATAAAACACCATTTGGAAACAAAAATTCCAAACACTTTGGTAACATGGGAGTGAAAGAGTGAAACATCTCGATAGTCTCATTATGACGAGTCTGCTAATCACAGAATCACAGAATCACAGAATGTCAGAGATTGGAAGGGACCTCGAAAGATCATCCAGTCCAATCCCCCTGCCAGAGCAGGAACCTCAATGAGATCACACAGGAAGGTGTCCAGGCGGGTCTTGAATGTCTCCAGAGAAGGAGACTCCACACCCTCCCTGGGCAGCCTGTCCCAGGGCTCTGGCACCCTCACTGGAAAGAAGTTTCTTCTCAAGTTGAAGCAGAACCTCCTGTGTTCCAGCTCACACCCATTGCCCCTTGTCCTACCATTGGGCGTCACTGAGAAGAGCCTGGCTCCATCCTCATGACATTCACCCTTTACATATTTATAAACATTAATGAGTAGCTCCCACAGAAGAAGAGTTAAAGATCGAGTTCACTCACCTGTCCCTACAATTAGCAGCTGTAAAGGTGTCACAAGGATACAGTGACCCTCAGTCTCCTCTTCTCCAAGCTAAAGAGCCCCAGCTCCCTCAGCCTTTCCTCATCAGTGAGATGCTCCACTCCCTTCATCATCTTGGTGGCTCTGCGCTGGACTCTCTCAAAGGCTGACAAACTGGAGGCAGTTTCATGAATACTTGTGCTTGTTCCCAGTAAGCACTTTTTTTTTGATGAGCAGTTTTCAGTGAGCTGCCCTTTCTGTGCTTCCACCGTCCTTCGCCTGCACCTGCCCTTTTGATTTTCTCTCCTCGCCGAGGAGATGGTGTAAATCCCAGGGACTCCTCACCACTCAGTTGTAATTATTCCAGGGAAGAAGTCTGCTTACTTTACATTTTCTTGTCATTTTCCCAGAGTGTGAAAATGTTCTTAATTTAGAAGCTGTGGCTGTGCCATCACCTCCAGTACCTGTTTAATAATAAATCCTTCCATACGGAGACCTGGCGCTTCTCCTGGGCTGAGGGGAGGGATCATTTCCCCCGCTCACGGGTCTTCCCTGCACCCTCCTCAGTAAGAACTGGTAGATTTTTAATCTGATTTCATCAATAAATGAAGCTTAGGCCATCTAAATTGTCCTGGGACAATTCAATGCCAAAACCCTGGCTATTTAAAGGAAAATAGGAGAATTTAAAAGTACTCTTCAGTACTCGTGTCCATCGTCCCGCCGGGGCTCTGATTTTATTTGTGTCTCTTACGGTAGGTATTATAAGCTAATAAAATAGAAATTGATCTTTCAAAGAGCACTTTTCAAGGTTCAGTTGCTATCTAATTAATTTAATTTTAAATTACATCAGCGATAAAGACTTAATTGCCTCCTTATCAATATATTGTATTTTGTAAAGGCCATGTGACTATTTCAACATGCCATCCTTCTCTTATAGTGGAATAATTGGTATTTTTAAGCACACAACTATCACATTAAGTGTAAAATATTTATTTGTGCACTTAATTTCAAGTGGTAGCAAAATCTCAATGAACATGCAAATGTTACAACAGCTGCTATTTAACTCCTAGCCTGACTCTCCAGCAAACATAAGGACTTTTCCATGGAAGGCTTCAAATAACCATGTGAGCTGATGTAAAATATATTCATATAATTACAGCAAATTTTGATTATTAAGATTCAACTTGCAGTCTTAGGGTATAGGAGGGAGTTTAACAGATGTGACAGCTTAGGATGGGTGGCTTCAACTTCTGTATAACCTGGAGCGTGTCCAGAGAAGGACAACGGAGCTGGGGAAGGGTCTGGAGCACAAGTGTGCTGAGTTCCCTTGTGGCTGAGGGAACTGGGGGTGTTGAGCCTGGAGAAAAGGAGGCTGAGGGGAGACCTTCTGGCTCTGTCCAAGTCCCTGCAAGGAGGGTGGGAGAGAGGTGGGGGTGGGTCTGTTCAACCAAGGACCAAGGGACAGGACAAGAGGAAATGGCCTCAAGTTGTGCCCAGGGAGGTTTAGATTGGATCTGAGGAAAAACTTCTTCACCCAAAGGGCAGTTAAGCATGGGAACAGGCTGCCCAGGGAGGTGGTGGAGTCACCTTCCCTGGTGGAATTTAAAAGATTGGTAGATTAGGTGCTTGGGGACATGGTTTAGAGGTGGAATTGGTAGTGTTGGGTTTACGGTTGGACTTGATGATCTTAAAGACCTTTTCCAACCACTACAATTCTGTGATTTTAACATGTAATGAGGACTCTGAACCCTCTATACCTTCACATAAGTCTCATTTTTGATCACACCATGTGAAGTGGAGGTTTGTAGCAGCAGATGTACTTATATCTATAATAAACAGATACACAGTTTTCTCTGACCAGTAACGACCATCACTAAACAGATATATTAATGTCAGGCTTTACCTGCTTCCTTTGCTTAGCCTGGGAGCTGGATTTTGGAGCGTATAAGCTGCCAGGAAGAATAATTAAATATAGTACAAGCTACCTTTGATTTAAAAATCACAAGGGGAGAACTGAAATCCGGCAGAAGCCACAACAAACCCGCAGAACTGTGTGGTAACTTGTCAACTAAATTCATTTTGAACTGTTTCCTTCTACTATACAAATATAATCTGTGATGTATTTCTTTCATATATGTGTGTGGATGTGTGTATATCTCTAAGTTATATGGCACCATTTAAAAGCAGCAAGCTTCTAGCTAGGAATTAGCAAGATCAGATATTGCTGAAGTGCTTTCAGATCTGTCATCACTATTTAGTTTTAATATACGTTGACTTTAAAATGCACTGTATATATTCTTTAATGTGGCACAGTAAGTAATATTTAAAATATTTTAAAAAATATTTAAAATATATTAAAAAAAACCCCAACCTCTAAATGAACAACAAACTCTAGTTTTTGTCATCGCCTTCATACGGGGGAGCTAGACCTGCCACCTCCTACCACCATCACTTTGAATTATGGGGAAAGGAGGTTCCTACCCAGGCACCAAAGCCCGCAGAGGTGCCGGGGGCTGTGCCAAGTCTGGGAGGTGCCTGTTCACCATGTGCTTTTCAGATGTGACCGAGCTCTTCCTGCAAACGCTGACCTTCAAAGGGTACGCATCTGGAAATAGGAGACTGTGAGGTCTCACGGGAGATCTGCTATGTGGGTCACGGGCATCCTGCAAGGATTGGGAGGCTCGAGGGGAGCAGACCCTCTCCAAGCGAGATGCTGACCTTGCACTCACTGCTCAGCCTGGAGTGCCGCAGCTCCAGGGCAGGGCAGGGGAGGTCTCACTTGCCAATAAACCAACTTTCTAGCCTCATGGTATAAGCTGTTTATTTTTTTTTAATTATTATTATTATTATTCAGTTATTTAGTAGCCCATCTGAGATTAATATGTCACAGCTACATGCCTTTGCCACTCATATTATTTCTCTGCAAAATAGGATTATCCATACTCTTTGCCTTGTGTTTTAATACTCGATCACAAAGCTCATTTCAAGGAAGGGTAACACAAGACATGAGGGGGAACAACCATGAGCTGCCTCTCGGCATCTGCAGGGGTTCTGCTTGCGCTGGTGCCGGGGGTGGCAGGGTCACTGCTGGATAACACTTGCCATCAGCAGGACTGAGCCCATATCTTTACATTTCTGGTGGAAATTGGACGTGACATTGCTTGGAAGGGTAGATAAAAAAAGGAAAATACAAGTCTTAATATTGTCTTCTTACTCATCTCAGACTAATTAAAAATAAAAAAGGCAAAACAACCCAACTTTAAGACAGGAAAGCAGAGCTAGCCTTGTGCAGATCCCTGCTATGAACATCAGCGTGTTCCTGATGGTTTCTCGGTGGCCGTATCCAGCTGTAACAGAGTCCTTGAGGTGCTGGTGGTGAGAGCAGGAGGTGTTGGTAAGCCTACAGCTGGACAGGAGCTGGTCACTGTGCCATCAGTCTCTCTCATGGAGGGTGGGCTTGGTTTTAATGGGACTCTGCAGAACAATGTCATGAATCATACTTCTCCAACGCTACGCTTTGATGTAAAGCAGCTGCAAGAATCAATGGAAACCCGTTGCTATCTTATCTCAATTCTATTTCTGTGTTTCATATTATGGTTGTAAGCAAGAGAGTAACTCGTCTTTGTCTCTCTTTACAGGAGGCTTATTTCTCCTGCTCATATTTCTCTTTGTGATATGGAAGGAGTTTGCTGCTGATTTTCAGAAGTACATCCTTCTGGAGAGAAGTGAGAAGTGCCTGGAGGATGTACCCGTGCACGTCTATTACGGGTGGTCGTTCATGTTCGCCGCAGCGGGGGTGCCCCTGGTTTTACTGTCTGGACTCCTCTTCTTCTTGGTTGGCAGAGACATCATGAAGTCCTTGGAGTAAGAGAAATTTGGAGATGGCCTTTGAGAAAATTGGTGATGCTCCTTGTAATGAAATGTACACAAGTTTTGCAGAGTAGATGGTTTTGTAGCTATAAATGTTGGTGTAGGTGCATGTCGACACTCTTATGTGGAGGCAGAGATAGAACATTGAGCATCCAACCATTGTCAATCCAAAACCACCCCCAGTTGAATGTCCAACTTCAGCATTTTTACACTTTGGAGAAATTTAAACGTGTCTATGGGTTTTTGCATCAGTTTTCTCTGCATCTCATGGAAGAGCCTTTGCTGGGAAAAGCAGCAGAGCCCCACATCCATATTCAGCAGAGCTGGGGTTTGACAGCGTTCCCAGCATCCTTGTTTCTTGTAAAAGGGAATCGAATCTGGCTGCGATGGTGTACGCTGTAATGTCTGTTTCTGAAAAGCAATTATAGATGATTTTTTTTGTTATCTGGCTCTAATTGACGTCAAAGGACAACTGTTTTAATGGGATGTCGGGAAACATGAGAATTTATATTTCTTTTTTTTTCATTAAAAGCCCTGAGTCTGAAGATACAAATGTACCTAGACCTCACCTAACTTTCAATTAGTGAATAAACCAATTCTTGTGGTGTGAAACATAACGTGAATTAATTAGTATTTCTTTAAAACAGCACATTACTCTGAATTTAATATTTTCCCTGGATGCAGTGTTTTGGAGATTCTCAACCCAAAAACTGAAAGATGGTCAGAGTTGGGGGGGAAAGGGAGTGGGAGCAAGAGCACCATTCTTTTATATTTTGCTTATTAGGGTAGACTGTGGGACCTTGTATTCTACAGATGTAAAAGTCATCTCCAAAAAGGCAAATTATATACCATTTAGGTATTTTTAATTTCTTGCAATTGTTCAGGTGCACGTTGTCTGACAGACTACAGTGGTCCCACTAGCGAAATCATAGAATCATAGAATGGTTAGGATTGGAAGGGACCTTAAAGCTCATCCAGTTCCAACCCCCCTGCCAGCAGCAGGGACACCTTCCACTAGACCAGGTTGCTCAAAGCATCATCCAGCCTGGCCGAGAACACTTCCAGGGAGGGGTCTTCTACAACTTCCTTGGGCAACCTGTTCCAGTGTCTGACCACCCTCACAGTGAAGAACTTCTTCCTAATATCTCATCTAAACCTCCCCTCTTTCAGCTTAAACCCATTTCCCCTTGTTTTGTCATTAACTGCCCTTATGAAAAGCCCTTCCCCAGCTTTCTTGTAGCCCCTTCAGGTACTGGGAGGCCACTATAAGATCTCCCTGGAGCCTTCTCTTCTCCAGGCTGAACAGCCCCAACTCTCTCAGTCTGTCATTCATGATGCATTCATGTTAATTTTATATCAAACTATCGAGGTACAGGTGGTGAAGTAAATGATACTGTATGTGCAGAGGTTTCTAAAGACACTTGAAAAAATGACAAAGATTTGATCTTGTCATGTTTATCAGGCTGGATCTTGATGCTTTGAAGTAGTTCGTTGGGCCTTTGCTCACTGAACTCATTTGCATATATTTTTAAATCATCCTCCCTTAAAAAATGCATGTTTTTCTCACGAATGTCATAGTTTGTGCTAAACATATATCTCCCCAGCTTTATGTCATCTTATCGACTCGGTATAGTTAATTAATAATGTGACGTAAATCTCTTCTAGAAAGCAGCGAAGGTTCTTGGCAGTATAAAAATGTTTGTTAATGCTCTTCCTAAAATACTATTCAAATCTGGCATTTCATTCCTTTCGGAGCAAGTTCTAATTATTCTTTTACAAGATTCATAGCATATATAGAGTGAAAAAAAATGTAATTCCCACGTGTAAAGGTTAGTTCTTTCATATGACTAACAAGCTTGGTCTAGAGTTCTTAAGCAAAATTCACACTGTTTTCCCTTAGTAGAAATTTTGTTTGAATAGAATTGGTAAATACAGGTAAAAATAATGTTTGGGTTTTTTTTTTCCTAGTGAGCAGATGTTTCATGACATTTACAAATACACAGATATTCCAGTATTTTATTTGGCCATTCTAAACTGGTTTTCTTCACGATATCTCCTTGGGTTATAAATTCCTTTTGAATAATTTTTGTCATTTAATTATCTATTCAGTGTAAAGATGAACACTTATGGTCACAAAGAATAAAAGTATATAATCCAGGAGCAGAAGAGGTCAAGATTTACAGTCGCTTGCCTTTCACTGATCCCATAAAACAATCCAAGCATGCAGAAATGATGATCCCATAAGAGACACCAGGGCAGAAGAATGAGAATACAGCAAGAAATCCATCAGACTTATTGATATCTGTGAAGCTGAGGATCCCTGAAGTTGTGAATATAGAAGTGAGTTTTATGTTATAAAATGAAATATTTATTAACTTTCACCATCTGTTCTTTAAAAAATTTAGTTTAATGTCATGAAGGCATTTATGGAATACATTTAGCTTAATCATGCATTCATGCCTTAGGGAATAAACCATCCCTGGAGACTTGCTTGTTCTGGATCAGCTCTAGAACAAGCAATAGTTTAAAACTCCATCATTCTTTTGAAAAATACATGACTTTGAACCATTCTGCAATGGAGGGGCTGGGGGTTTTTTAAAATTTATTTATTTTTTATGCTCTGGTATTGAGGATACTGTAATAGTCACACAGCAGGGATATAGAGAATGAGGTTATAACTAGAATAACTAATTAATTACCTCCTGCATTAAAAGGCAACATTTGTAGCCAGCACGAGTGTTAATCAAACACATCATTTTGGTGGACTAAAGAATCGAAACCCTTAGCTTTCACATTTCTTGTGCCATTTCTCTTCTTGAGAAGTTGAACACGAGCAGACAATGTGCG
>NW_010322496.1:0-5975 GCF_000700745.2 Antrostomus carolinensis
ACATTGCTAGTGGGACTCAGAAGATGGAGATAAAATCACCATCAGTAATTGTCAGAGTCTTTGTGTGGTGTTTTTTTAAGTTTAATTAAGTGTATACTCAGACATCTCCATAGAACATACATTTTGTGGAAAAAATGGTTTGATTGAAATATGGGAAAGCGATTGTTTAATTGCAGTGATAATGTGTGTGTCGCATTTGTGAAGCTGATTGGAAAAAGAAGTCATGATGATACCAGTAGCCCACAACTGCAGTTCTCCCCTGAGCTCCTCTGTTACATTTTCTTGGCCACCTTAGGTTGCTTTTTCTTCTCTTGTGTTTTGGGATTATTTTTGGGGGCTAAAAAAAGCACACAATGAGTGTCTACATTTTTACCTTCAACAATTTCCCCCATCATCATCCTCTGAGGCTCTGGGGAGATCTTATAGCGGCCTTCCAATACCTGAAGGGGCTACAAGAAAGCTGGGGAAGGACTTTTCATAAGGGCAGTTAATGACAAAACAAGGGGAAATGGGTTTAAACTGAAAGAGGGGAGGTTTAGATGAGATATTAGGAAGAAGTTCTTCACTGTGAGGGTGGTCAGACACTGGAACAGGTTGCCCAAGGAGGTTGTGGATGCCCCCTCCCTGGAAGTGTTCTCAGCCAGGCTGGATGAGGCTTTGAGCAACCTGGTCTAGTGGAAGGTGTCCCTGCTGATGGCAGGGGGGTTGGAACTGGATGATCTTTAAGGTCCCTTCCAACCCAAACCATTCTATGATTCTATGTGTTTCCATGTTGGAATTTCCTTACACATATGGCAGGTGATTTGGTTTTTTTTACTTGACTTCTGATTTTAATGCCTTGAGTCCCACATTTCAGTCAGATTCTGTTATCTGTAAAATGCAGCTGCAGGCATGTTTTCAGCAGGCATGTTTTTTTCTATATAGATATTATTTATATCCATACAGGCTCACACACACAACCACCCCCCCCTCACTAAAAAACCCCCCCCTTTCTAGACTTTTTCAATATGTACTCCAAGTCCTGTTCCGAATGAGTTGCAGTCGAGCTTTGATGTTTTCTCAGGCTGACAAGTAGTCAGCAGACTCACACTAGGAAAATATTTGTTGCTGCTTGAAGATTCTTTGCTGATATCTGAGCTGTGCTGATGGATTGTGAGTGGCCCTGGTTGTGAAGTCACTCTTCTCTTGGGTCCTCGTGTTGATTTTTCCCTTATGGTAGATGACAAGAGTTTATCTTTTTTAATTTAATTTTTTTTGACAAAAGTGGGAATGAAGATGTATTATTGGATGGGCAGAATGTGAGAAAGGAACTATTTTAGAGTACTTTGTGATTTATTTCAGCTGAAATTTACCAAAATGGCAAGAGAGGTTGAAAGACTTGGACTCATATCTCATGGAGTCCTATATGTCCTAGATCAGTACTAGATGTCGAGTATTAATATATAAATTACAAATGTCATAGAATCACAGAATGGTGTGAGTTGGAAAGGACTCACAAGGATGGAGTCCAACTCCTGTCCCTGCACAGGACAATCCCAACATTCACACCATGTCCCTGAGGGCCTTGGCCAAATGCTGCTGGAATCTTGTCAGCCTTGGTGCCATGAGCACCTCCCTGGGGAGCCTTTTCCAGTGCTCCACCACCCTCTGCCTCAAGAACCTTTTCCTCATGGCCAACCTCACCCTCCCCTGCCACATCTTCCTGCCATGTCCTCTGCTCCTGGCATTCGTTGGTGGCCAGAGAGAAGAGATCAGTGTATAACATACTTATGTTTTTATTTGTGGCAAAGAAATCAAGGACTTTCTGACTTCTCACGTTTTGCCAGTCTGCAGGCGCAGAAGATGAGGGGAGCAGAGTACGATTAATGGATCCAAATTGGCATTTGGCTCTGCCAATAGGATATTCCATATCATATAGCATCATGTTCAGTATTTAAATGAGGGATGGCCAGAATGTTCTCTCTTCCAGGATTGTGGTTTGGGGATTTTCTCTCCTCTGGGATTGTTATCCTGGAACAGGCTGGGCATTGGTTGGTAGATGGTGAGCAATCACTCATTTGTATATTTTATATTATTATTCTTTCACTTATTAAATTGTTCTTCTTTGACCTACGAATCTCCTGACCTTCATCCTTCCAATTCTCTCCCCTGTTCCCCATGGCTGGGGAGAATGAGCGAGCGGCTGTGTGGTGTTTGGCTGTCAGCTGGGTTAAACTACAACACACCACACATAGAATGTGGCCAGTGGTGAGCAAGAGAGACTCTTGGGATGTAAATGAAGGAAAACATATTTCACTGTAGCTCTAGTTAGGGCTGGTTTTGTTACTAAATGCCTTCTACTTAAAGCAGCCTGGGACTCATTCATTCCTGATTAGGTTTCTCAGTTACCCTTGAAATAGCTCTGGCTTTAGTCATTGGAAGTGTTGCTCTTAGATCTTTCTTTGGCATTGCTATAAAAATGATTGCCCTTCCAAGTCTTGACTTAGAAATCTGTGTATGTGTGTAGCTTGGGGTGGGGTGGGGGGAAATTGGACCATGTTAAAAATGTGTTGAAACATATTCCACTTCTTTATTTCTTTGACCAACTTGAAGATGGCCAATTCCTTAATGTTTGGTGTGATGATGTGTTATGCAGCTGGCGGGAAATCTGTACCAGTGACAGATACCAGTAATTTCAGCATTAGTCTGTCATCTCTTGAGGGAACCACTGAACTAAAGATTTGAATTAGCATCCTCAGTGGAAATATTGTCAAACACAGACCACTGTGGATGGAGGTGGGTTTGCTGTCTCCATGGAGCGAGGCAACTTTTCTTAAGTCACTTGTATTAAACAGTTGGTTTAATTCATATTCTAGATCTCTTTATGAATCTGTATCAGACTGTACATGGCCACATGGGCAGTGTTGTGTCTATAACACTTAGCAAGGTCTGTGCTGATTGTGCTCCACCCCCCCAAACCCTGCTATGCCCATGCAAAGGCTGTCCCTGCTGGCAGGAGCCCCTGGCTTCCACAGCAGGTGGGCAGGTGTCAAAATTAGGCATGAAAACATCTCCTGTCCTGTAGGAAAAGGTATTTGGCCTTTTGTTTGAAGACAAACAGTGAGCAGGTCATGGCTGCACTATGGATAGTGGCTTGGCCAATGCAGCAGTGGTTATCCTCAGCAGTGCTTTGTTCTTTGCAGCTCTCCCAGCATGAATGATGTCTCCATGGAGCTGTAGTGTGACAGCAATGGGGGAAAAGGGTGGTAGTTTCCAGATGAGGATGGTGGATGTCCTCTGCTGTGTATGTACTGGTGAGAAACTGGTCCAGGTTGCCCAGAGAAGCGGTGGCTGCTCCTCCCTGGAAGTGTTCTCGGCCAGGTTGGATGAGGCTTTGAGCAACCTGGTCTAGTGGAAGGTGTCTCTGCTGATGGCAGGGGGGTTGGAACTGGATGAGCTTTGAGGTCCAAACCATTCAATGATCCTATGATACGTGGTTGTGTGTCTCTTCTGAGTCGGTTCATGGCTCTTCTGATGTACCCTCCATCATGGTATAACCTTGACTGGAAAGATCTGGTTGATGTGTGGGGTTTTTTGGTGTTTTTTTTTTTTTTTATTTTATACAGATACATTTCCTACAACAGCAAGAATTTTTTTTGGGTCCTCCTCATCCGCAGGGTCATTGCTGTTCAGGTGCTGTTTTGATGTGTTCCCCATGCTTTGAAGGAGGCACAAGCTGAAGAACCTCCTTTAATGCTGGTTCTGCCCTTCTCCAGCCTGGGCTCAAGGTCCTCTTCACCTTTTGGATGATATTTTTGTGAAATCAGATAAGAATCTGGCTGCAGCTCCCTCTTTACACGTGTAGCCTTAAGCACATCAGGAGGAGGGCGAGGTGGAATATTTCAATCAATGTGCTTTGAATTATTTAAGAATTTCTCCTGAACACATCAGCTGATTTCAGAAAATAACCCTGAAAAAGGAAACCTGCTTTATGGATTATTCCATTCTGACATTTCTTAATGGAAACATTTTGACTTTGCCACTCTAAAATGAAGTTCTTACTTCTGAACCTGCCTCTGTTTAGTACCTAAAAATGCAGAAGACCCAACAAATTAGCAAACAGAGCCTCTTTTTTTCTTTTGTCTTCTCCCTCTAGAAATTCTGAAGCTGCTTCATTTTGCATTGGCAAAGTGCATTTGGGAGGGTCACGAGGATGATGCGAGGGCTGGAGCAGCTCTGCTGTGAGGACAGGCTGAGAGAGTTGGGGCTGTTCAGCCTGGAGAAGAGAAGGCTCCAGGGAGACCTTCTAGTGGCCTCCCAGTACCTGAAGGGGCTCCAGGAAGGTGGAGAGGGACTTTGGCCAAGGGCAGGGAGTGACAGAACAAGGGGTGGTGGCTTGAAAGTGGCAGAGGGGAGATGGAGCTGAGATGTGAGGAAGAAATTGTTTGTTGTGAGGGTGGTGAGACAGTGTCGCAGGTTGTGCAGAGAAGCTGTGGCTGCTCCTCCCTGGAAGAGTTGAAGGCCAGGTTGGATGAGGCTTTGAGCAACCTGGTCTAGTGGAAGGTGTCCCTGCTGCTGGCAGGGGGGTTGGGACTGGATGAGCTTTAAGGTCCCTTCCAACCCAAACCAGTCTGGGATTCTATTATTTCCTCAGCTAGAAAAGCCAAAACCTTGTGTCCTGGCTCCTGATCTCTCCTCCAGCCCTGGTTCCTGCTCCTTCTTGCTGACCATCTTACTCTGTACAACCAGCACTCTCATTATTTTGGGGAGGATACATTTCATTTTGGGTTTTTGCAAATGCAAAAAGTTTGTGTGGGTCTCAGATGTGTTGCCTGTTGGTATGAGAGTGGAAGGACTCCTCTCTGTCCCCTCCACTTGCCCAGTCCTGGTTTGGTGGAAGAACAGTGACAACTGCAGTTGGGGTTGGGGTTATGTTGACAGAAAGAGCTCCTGAATGCTAGAGAGAAGAGAAGATGCTTTATATGCCTCGTTCTTCTCTCTCAGTTTTTCTGATAGCTACCCAAAGAAAATCCCTTAATTCTTCTTTTTTTGACCATGCTTTCTCTGATGGGGGGAAGAAAAATCTGTCAAAGAGAGGGTTGGAAGGAGGTTGAGTCTGTAAACTGAATGAGGACATTTCATATATGATAGTGTTAGAGAAGACCTCCTGGTAGGAGTGCTGCTGAGGGTGTTGGTGACATGGACTTTACAAAGCTCTGCCAGAATGTGGCCTCACTTAGAAAAATGGGGAATCTGGATGGTTTTGGATGAGCCCTGGGGGAAGAGCCTTCCTCCTTGAGGGTGCAGGAGTTGGGCTCCACCTTGCTTGCTCTTGCTCACCACCTCTAAACCCAGACAAAAGAAGCTCTGCAAGCTGTAGTAATGTTATTGTGGCAACTTTTATATCAAGATTGGGGGAAAATAACCAGTTTGTGCCACTCATGAGCAGCAGATGATTGAGGAACTATGGAATCAATATCACAACAGCGTTGTGGGGCTAACTCAAGTGGGCAACAGCAAAGAAATCCAAAGGTAATGATACTCTGCTCAGCCTTTACCTCCAGGCATGGCAGGAGATGCACTTGGATGTTTGATGCTGTGTGCTGCTGAGTGGGGGATCTGGGGACAGAGGAGCAACCTTGAACCTGAGCTGCCTTGCTTTTGTCAATGCAGTTAAATCCTTAACAAGAATTTAACAGGGGTTTGTATTTAATTTCCTTTTCTTGCTGGGGACAACTATCAGTCTGTGTGACAGCAGCAGTTCTGGGGCCTGACTGGCCATGTAGCAGCCACAACACACCAAAAACTGCAGATGCAAGGTCCTGCACCTGGGATGGGGCAATCCCTGGTATTGATACAGGCTGGGGATGAAGGGATAAGTAGAGCAGCCCTGAGGAGAAGGACTTGGGAGTGGTGGGGGACGAGAAGCTCAACATGAGGCAGCAACGTGTGCTGGCAGCGCAGGGGGCAATAACCCTGTACTGGGCGGGACCCAG
>NW_010322496.1:6285-8962 GCF_000700745.2 Antrostomus carolinensis
GATGGTTTTAAACTAAAAGGGGGAATTCAGGCTAAATAGAAGGAAGAAATTTTTTATGCTGAGGTTGGTGAGACACTGGCCCAGGTTGCCCAGAGAGGTGGTAGAAGCCCCATCCCTGGAAACATTCAAGGTCAGGTTGGACGGGGCTCTGAGCCCAATATCAGCCTCTGGTTGTTTCTGTTCTTCAGTTCTTTTCCCCTCCTGTTGTAAGATTTGTGGCTGTAGGTTCTTCCTCCCAATGACTGTCAGCAAAACTTAACTGTTTCTTTTATTTTGGCTATAAAAGACCTTGTCAGTGATTTCTCTGCAGCACCTTTAATATGAAGATGCCCGTGACATTACATACGTGTGTTTGGAGTGGATTGGGCCAACCCTGGCTGCAGGGTGTATTTTGGCATCTAGAGCAGCAGGTCTGGGGGTTCCCTCTTAGGCAGCCTGATGTCGTGAGCAGAAAAGTTTGTGAAACACTAAAAGTCTGCTCACTGCTTTGCTTTCACTCATGTTCACCACTTCTTTGGTGTTTGTTTTGCCCTTTTTTTGGTGTTTGTTTTGCCAGTCAGTGGTTTTGGCATTTGTTTTGCCTTTTTTGGTGTTTGTTTTGCCCTTTTTTTTGGTGTTTGTTTTGCCAGTCAGTGGTAGAACAGCAACTGTTGCTGGTGGATTATGGATCTACTTTGTTTTTCTTTCTTTATACACTTATCACTGCCGTTCCCTAACCTGGAGTCTCTCTAAATCTTCACTGTCCACCTGATGATTTGCTGAGGAAATTCTGAATGTGTGGCATGTCCCATGGGCAGAGCCTGGAGGGAGGGAGCAGTTTTCCTTGGAAAGTTGATCTGGAGAGGAGGAGGAGGAAGAAGGTTCAGTCCTTGGAGGAGTTGAGAAGGTTTTAGGTGTTGGTATTTCAAAACCTGAAGAGGAGAGAGAGTGGCTCTAGATAAAATGCAGTTCTAACAAACATGGATGAGGAGGAATTACTCCAAAACACATGGCAAACCCAACTGGAAATGACTTGCATGAAGTCATTCCATGATCATCTTGCTTTTTGTTGAGTCTTGGTTGAACTGATGGAGATCTTTTCTTTTCTTTCTCCCCTTATAGCATAACAATTACATTCAGCAGCATTTGATAGGGCAAGAGGAAATGGGCTCCAGTTGTGGCCAGGGCAGTTGAGATGGGATGTGAGGAAGAATTTCTTTGCTGAAAGGGTTCTGAGGCACTGGAAGGGGTTGCCCAGGGCAGTGGTGGAGTCTCCATCCCTGGAGGGATTGAAGAGTCATGTAGACATAGTGCTGAGGGACATGGGTTAGTCATAGGGGACTTGTCAGTGTTGGGTTCATGGTTGGACTCTATGATCTTAAAGGGCTTTTCCAATCCAGGCAATTCTGGGATTTAAAGGGAGATTTAAATGCCCTTGACACCCCATGCTGCTGATCATGACAAGGATCTATCCTTTGGGTTCCCTGATGAACCACAACTGCACCAGCTGGTGTATGGACCAGCAATAGAATAAAAACTTTAATTCCCAGAAATTTGACCTCAGAAATTCAAAACAATTATCTAACTTTAATAGAACTCTCCAAGACACAAGCAAATTCTGCCTCTCACCTTTCTGATACAAATCATGTACATTTAGTGATAGCTGAACTGTTCTTAAAAATAGACTGTTTCTTACAAGGAGCTTTCAGCATGAGAAGGAAGACAAGTTACTCACAAATCCAGATGACTTGCAGCAAACAGCAAGACTAAGTTAAAAATGTAACAATTAAAAGTGAAATTTTGTTTGTTTCAGTGGGGAACTTGTTAATTTTTCATGTCCAAATGAGCTTTTAGTTTTTTTAAAGAAGTCCCAGGAATAAGAACACCATGGAGATCTGCTCTGGGACTGCTGAGAACTCTTCATTTTGCCTGAAACTCTTTTCACCACAATTTTTTTTCTTTTTACTGAGAAAACCAAACCAGCTTTTGATTGCCTCTCTGGTTCGTGTGTGTGACAGTAAATTGAAGCAAGCCCCAGCTATTCTGGTAAATATTTATGGGGAATAGTTGAAGAAGCTTGATATCAAAGGTCATCTTTTTCACTCCTCAAGGGTCTTTCTGTTGTTTTATTTTCCTTGCTCTCACACCCTATTTTAATTTTCCTTCCTGTTTTCATGCCTTTGAAGGCTCCTCTTCCATTCAGTTAAAAGAGGGCTTGCACTTTTCCCTTGCTGTGCTTTATCTTTGTCCTTTTACACCAGGGCTGGGGGATCCCACATTGCCTTTTCTAAACCCCAAAGATGCTTTTATATATTTAGGAGATCAATAATGAAGCCAGAATCTCCTTGGAAGAGGGACAGGCCACTCTGCATTTTTTTTTCAGTAGGTTTTTTTGTTAGCAAAGTCACTACAGAGGCAGTTTTCCATGCCAGGCTGTGGCCAGTCTGAGAACGAGCCAAGAGCAGCATCCAAGCATTAGCCTTGCTCCAAAATACTCAAGGAGATGTAAAAACATCCAACTATTTTATTGCAGTGATTAGTAAGCTGGTGCTGTGCCAGTCTGCGTTGGGTCAGCTACCACCGAACTGAACGTGCTATCAGTTACTTAAAATAAATGGGAATTTGGTTTTCTTTTAATTTCAGATTAAATTTTGCTTCATTAAATTGGACTTTTCATTGTGCTAAATCACATTCTAGG
>NW_010322497.1:0-11926 GCF_000700745.2 Antrostomus carolinensis
TTGATGAAGATGTTAAACAAGACCAGGCCCACTACTGACCACTGGAGAACACAGCTAGTTACAGGCCTCCAACTAGATTCTGTGCCACTGATCACAACCTTCTGAGCTTTGCCAGCCAGCCAGTTCTCAATCCACCTTACCGTCCACTCATCTGTCCCAGCCCTTCTAAGCTTTGCTACAAGGATGTTGTGGGATACAGTATCAAAAGCCTTGATGAAATCAAGGTAGACAACATCCATGAGCTTTCCCCTCATCTACCCAGCTGGTGATGACATCATAGAAGGCTACCAGATTGGTCAAGCATGATTACCTCTCAGTGATACCATGTTGACTACTTCTGATAACCTTCTTTTCTTCCAAATGCTTAGAGATGTTATCAAGAATGAGCTGTTCCATCACCTTCCCAGGGATGGAAGTGAGGCTGACTGGCTTGTAGTTGCCTGGATCCTCCTTCTTGCCCTTTTTGAAGACCGGAATGACATTGGCTATCCTCAAGTCTTCAGGCATCTCTCCCGTTGTCCAGGACCTTTCAAAGATGATAGAGAGCAATCAAGTCCTCCAGTTCTTTCAGCACTAGTGGGTGCATCCCATTGGGGCCCATGGATTTGTGTATATTGATTTTGTTTAGTCTACCTCTGACCAGTTCTTCCTCAACCAAGGGGCAGTCTTTCCCCTTCCAGACTCTCTCTCTTCCCTCTTGCATCTGGGATTCCTCAGAGGCACTTTTAGCCCTAAAGACTGAAACAAAGAAGGTGTTCAGTATCTCCGTCTTCTCAGCATTTCCTGTTACCAGGGCACCCGCCTCATTCGACATTGGGCCCACATTTTCCCTGGTCTTCCTCTTGTTAGTGATGTACTAAAAAATGCCTTTTTTGTTGTCTTTGACCTCCTTTGCCAGATTCAGCTCCAAGTGGGCCTTAGCCTTCCTAGTTGTATCCCTGAAGGCCCAGACCACATTCCTATATTCCTCCAAAGTAGCTAGATCCTTTTTCCACATTTCATAGACTTTCCTTTTCCCTTTGAGATTTCCCATGAGCTCCTTGCTCATCCATGTGGGTTTCCTGCCACTCTTGCCTGATTTCTTTCTCTTAGGAATGCACCAGTCTTGGGCTTGGAGGAAGTAGTACTTGAATGTTAACCAACTCTCTTGGGCCCCCTTACCTTCCAACACTCTAGTCCATGGGATATCTTCCATTAGGTCCTTTAAGAGGTCGAAGTTGGCTCTCCTAAAGTCCAGGGTTGCAACCCTACTTATTGGCTTATAACTCCCACATGAGATTCTGAATTCCACCATCTCATGTTTGCTGCAACCCAGGCTGCCCCCAACCTTCACATCCCCAACCAGCCCTTCCTTGTTAGTAAGAACAAGGTCCCAAAACACACATGTCCTTGTCGGCTCTTCCACCACCTGCGTCAAGAAGTTGTCCTTTATGCATTGCAGGAACCTCTTGGACTGTGTGTGCCTGGCCATGTTGCTTTTCCAACAAATATCAGGGTGATTGAAATCCCCCATGAGGACCAGGTTCTGCGATCTTGAAGCTACTCTCAGCTGCCTGTAGAAGGTCTCATCCACCTACTCATCCTGATCAGGTGGCCTATAGTAAACGCCCACTGTGTCACCTATATTAATTCACATTAAAAAAAATAAATCAGATTATATGTCAGCTATGAATAAGTGTAGTACACTATTTTATTTTCTCACTATATTAGGCTCTACCCTCTTGTTCCCTGGTTACTCTACCATAACAATTAGTTTCTCAGTCTCTCCAGTCCCTGTTGAATTATCTGAACTTTGTCCCATATGCTTCATGCTGTTCATCCTACTTCAAATTCCCCTCCATTCTCTAGCCATATAACCCCTATGACTTCTAGACTGTTCTGTGGATAATCCAGGGCTATGTACATACAGACTTGTTAGCTGTACAATGCCAAACAAAACAGAGAGTACTAACAGCCTCATTTTCTCTGCTTATCCAGGGAAATGATAGGATACCTTTTAATTTAGTTAGACATTATTTTTCACAAAAATTTTTAAGAACTTAATATTTTTAAGTCTTCAGACCCTTTGTTAAATTTGGTCAAAATCAGCCAGAATCCACCTATTAAGAGGAAAGGCTAGGTCAGACAAGGAAAGATTACAGACTAGTTGCATATCTCTTTGTTTTCTTGAAGAAATATTCTAAAAGGTGTTCCAAATATTTGTCTTTTTTCATGACATTCAGCTTATGTGTCACAATCAATGATCTGTACTGACTACAACTAAGAGCTCTCAGGTATAACTGTGAGGAGCACAGTAGAAAACTCTTCATGGAGACCAAAGTATCCATATTACTGGAAGTATAAAGAAACTTCCAAAAAAAAAAAAAAAGATAATTTTGTTAATTAATTAAAGTACATCCAGTTCCTTAATTTCACTTTAATGATAAGAGTAGATAAAATGGTTCAAGACACAGGAAATTAAGCCTTGAAAAGAAACATCAGCAACCACAAAACATCAGAGAACATGAGGGCCCAGTTTTATCATGTTACTGGTTTGGCAGTTTGAGTTACTAGTCAACACAAACAAGTGGATGGGTTTCTATGCAAACTAGGGATGTAAGTGATACATAAAAGATTGGTTAAGGAAGCACGGATGCTGCTGTAGATGCCTACTTGGTATTCTAGCGATTGGTACTATGATTTTTTAAACATGATTATATTTCAAACACGATCTCATTCCCCAAAGATGAGACCTGTTTTGTCACTATCGAATAAAGCATCCTATGCATTTCTTGGTCAAGACAAGAGTTCTATGTCATGGAAACCCCATTGTCAGTTAGAGTTAACAGAAAATTTAAATGTGGTAATAAGCATGATATTCTATGGTTTCAAATGGTTCTTATGAAATTTGTTTTTCTGTGCTAGCAATTATAGGTTTTTAGTGATATAACTAATTTCTTGATTAAGTTTTGTTATATTACCTACTTTATTTCATTTTTTCATGTAAGGATAGTTCCTTCAAGACCTCCCAATATGTTGTGTTTGGAATGTCGCTTTCTAAGTAGTATCCAGACATATTAAATTACATTCACTGATGTGTCAACAATAGACTGAAGTTTAATAAGTGTCTAGTGCAGATTAAAAGAACACTGATCTTCATTAGATGAGTTAATATTTGTAAACATTATAGGAATATTATATTAGTCAATCAATATATGATAGTACATTCATATTCAGCTGAAATATAAACAGAAAATTCTGACTCTAACTCTTTTTTAAAGTAGGAAGTTTATTAATATTTGTTTTTACATCTGGGTGAGAAGTTCTGCCCAGTCCTTAATTTCTTTACTTTTTACGTAGAGTGTAAGACTAAGTTTTACCTTAAAAGGGTAAAAAGTATGATTGCACTTTGCACTTTGATAACATGGCCTAAAATAACACAGAATATATCTACACAGTAGTGCAGAGGCAGATTCAAGCAAACTGTGTTCCAACACATCAGGATTCAAGCAAATACCAATTCAAAATCAGTTAAGTGTCTCAGAGGTAAGGCTTAACACCTCCCACACAAACAGGCACTAAAACATATAAAAACATATTGCCCCATTAGAGTGGAGCACAAGAGGGGCAGACTGACTTGACGAGGTGGGAGAACCCATAGAAAAATGAAGCTATGTTCACTTATGACATTAACTGATTTTTGACTTCTGAAAGTATGGGGATGTTTTGATCAGTCCAATGCTTCAGAAAGCAGAGAGTGATTACATCCCTATTGACTATTTAATTTCCTGGTTTTTAATTAGCCATACTTTGGCTTCATTTTCTTGAACACACACACACACACATATAACCTAGTCTCTTGGTTTTCAGAAATTATTGTTGTAGAGTGGTCTCACCAGTGTAGAATGAGAGCCTAGGCAGCTTCCAGTCAGTTGATTACACTGGAAGACAACTGTCTATAAGCTAATTTAACACAAGTAGCTAAAGGTATTTTGACCAGCATGTATGATGAAGCAACAAAGAAACAGAAGTCACTGTATCGGTCCCTCTTCTGACTTCTGGAAACAGGGCAAATGTTGTCGGAAGGGGTTGGTGAGAAAGAAAATAATAGCGTGCCGATATTTAGAAGCAGAGCTAGATTGACTTTTCTCAAATATCTCAGAAATATGACAGCAGAAGTTTTGCATAAAGGTGAAGCAGGAGAAACTGCAGATGTGGCTTCAGAAAGAGTAGCAAAAATATAGTTTGCTATGCTTCAAGCAAAGAGTATTCCATTACAGATCTCTGTGTGAAAAGTTATTTCTTTGTTCTCTCCTATTAATTACCCTTCCACAATAGCAAAATAGGTTAATAGACACCAAAGTGTTATTACTTAAATATCAAAATACTTACTTTCTTAATTTCTAGACAAGTTGGCAATTCAATTTCATTTATTTAGAGCAAAAAATGTATTACCAGTATGCGATAAGAATTCATGGAATCTTTTCATCACTTATTGTTTTCTGTAACCTTTGCATAAGAATCTTTAATCGTTCCTTTATTAGTTTCGCTTTTGAATGCCTACCTTAATTCTGAAGAGCAGATAATATTACTTAATTGAAGAAGGTGTCAATAATTTTCTTTTTTCTTTGGAATTTAAGGCAAAAACTGTTGAGAAATTTTCTCTAGGGAGGGGACAGGATGAACACTTCCAATATACAAAATATCAATTTCAGCTTCTGGACACTATAGTCTGCTTAAACTGAACTATAAAAACAGCAAACTTTTCATTCACGACATTTGTGTTTTCTTAACCTAATCTAAATATGAATAAGATGGATAGAATACCTCTTAAACTAAAGCTGTATAAAATCTCAGTATAAACAACAATCACTTGAGAGGTGGTAGATGATCCATCCCTGGAAACATTCAAGGTCAGGCTGGACAAGGCTCAGAGCAACCTGATCTAATTGAAGATGTCCATGCTCATTGCAGGGGGGTGGTTGGACTAGATGACCTTTAGACATCCCTTGTAATCCAAACTATTTTATGGTTCTATGATTATTCAACTTAAGGTCCATACTGCCAGCAGGCAGTTTCCTGCCTTTTATATGCCCAGAAAATAAAAAGTCAAAGTCTACTGCAGTAAAAATATTTAGGTTTATATTCAGTTATATCACAAACGAGCTGACATCCACATACAAGGATAAAGTATTCAGGAAGCTGGAAAATGTAAAAAAATTATCTGTCATGAATAACTGCAGGTGTGTGTACACTTGTGGTAAGAGAAAATAGAGATAAGATTTGAGCACTGGCCTGGGAATATGGGCCAACAGGAGGAAGGTAGTAAAATTGAATAGATGCTCCTAGTGTTAGCACCTATGTTTTCTATGTTATCCTAATGCCTATCTCCTAGGCAAAGGAGACTAAACTGAATTGTAAGTTTTAGACAAAAATAAAATATATTAAAATATCATTATGTCCTCTAATTTTCAATCTCCCTTTTCATCATGTCAGATGAAACAAAAGTTGCCTAAGCCTTGGTAAAGTCCTTAAGTTCAATCAACTACTTTAACACCACAAGCAGAATATCATATCTATGTTAGTCTTAGCACTTACTAGTTAACATCTCTGAAATGTAGGTGGTAAAAACCTAAACGAAAAAAAAAAAAAAATTAAAAGATAATATAGTGTTTATATCACTATACTTGCATATTTCAAAATATATTTTACCTTTCCAATTAATTCACAATGCCTGTTCATAACTAGCAATATGAGCTGTCATATTTGCTGGGATTTCTTGTGAATCCTATAAAGAAGTAATTTAAACTTTACATCATCTGTTTACACAGAGAAAGGTGAAGAGAAAAAGGTTTCACATTCCAATTTTAGATTATTTTTTTACTATTTTGTTTTTATTTGTCCATATATGAGCAAGGATTATAAAATAAGCCTTTATAATTATCATAATAAAAGTTATTACGTAAACAAAATATTTTTATGATTAGTTTTCTCAGTTTATAATATGTTGAAGTAGAAAAAAATAAATAAAAAAAATAAAGCACATGCTTTAAAATTCTGTTTTTTCTTTCTTCTTTATCACTGTAATCAAGAACATGAAAAAGTGTTTTTGAATTTCCAACTGGGTATATACATATCTATATATAAGGAAAGATTTTTGTGTGGCTAAATCATATGCTGACATTACTATTACATGAACATTGACAGACCTCCAACAATTGACCTGAATGATCAATATAGACACTGAAATATTGTATAACTGATAAATATTTTTTACGGTAACTAGAGAGAGAGTGTGTAATCCTTTATGTTGTGTAGGGTGTACTATGAATAGAACCAAATTCTCTATGAATACATTCATATTATACTGTAAAATGTAATCATATGACAAGCGTCTAGGAAAAAATGTTACAGAATCAAATCATCAACAGATACATTTTTTAAATAGTTAGGATATATTGCATAATTTACCACCAAGCAAAATTGCTATACATAGAAAGTAAAACTCATGACTTGGTATGCATAACATTAGATCTGTATCAATAAACAGATTCTTTTTTTATTTAAACTTTTTTAAAAATCTCAGTTATTTGTTCATACAATATCATGAAATATGAGTTACTGCAAAAGGAATCAGCTTAGACAGCTCATTAATCTTTCTCATACAAATATTGTGATCTTTCTATCTTTCCTCAATGATATTTGTGTGTATGATTTAAGGATCAAAGAAATGATAACTAGTTTCCTTGACAGCTTGAGATACAATGTGTTCTGCAGCATTATGAACAATTAAATTGTGATTTAATTTCCCTTATTATTTTATGGTAACATAACATTAACAAAATAAATATGCTTTGATTGTGCTATGTAGGCGAAGCAGTTTCCTGCCTTAACACTACATTCATGCATTTGCTGAAACTAACCAGATTTCCACTAGTCTAAATAATCTGTATGGGCACGGTATTCTTTCATAGAACCTAAAATTATGTCTCCACATCCCTCATTTTGTAATGATACCCAAACTGGCTCTAATGGAGCTATCTTGTATACCAGAAGCAGTGCAGCTGCAGTTCTCCTCCCAGGTTATATTAAAAGAATGTTAAATTGGCTCCAGTGTTTGAGTCAGCTTGTTCAGAATTTGCTAATTTGGGTATTTCCAAGTGGCCCTACTTTGCTAAATGCTCTGATGGAAAATTTTCCATTACTTCCAATAGACTCTGGACCATGGTCTGAACACCTCGTAGCAATAAATTGCATACACATAAGTTATATGTAAACTATTTTTTCATTTTGTTCTTAACATAAGGACTGACAACGTGTGTTTGTTACAGTCATAGAGATCAAGTCCCTTGTTCGATTCAGAAGGCTAGGAAGAGGATTTATAGTTATCAGTGTTTATGGTAGAGAGGTTTCTAGGGTTTTTTGGGCATTCACTTTGGGATGTTTTCACTTAGATAGAAATAACACACAGAATGTGATGAAAGAAAAGGAAATATCTTCCCCCATTGCAGCTTGTGCCCATTGCTTCCCTTCCTATCACCAAGGACCACCAAAGTGAGTCTGGCTCCATTTTCTCTATACTCTCCTATTAGGCAGTTAAGGACAGCAGTAAGGTGTCCTCTTAGCCTTCCCTTCTTAAGGCCAAACAAATTCACTCAGCCTCTCCCTGTGCATCATATGCTCCAGCCCTCATTAATCACCTTGGTGGCCCTCCACTGGACTCACTGAACTAGCTATGCTCTTGCTAGTACATACTGGCCTTTTTCACTGCAAGGGTGTAATGTTAACTCGTGTACAACCTATCCTTCAGGACTACTCCTTTTTCTATTTTTTGTTTGTTTGTTTGGGGTTTTTTTGTTGTTGTTGTTTCCTTCTCATCCCCTTCTTCTCCCAAGCTGCTTTCCAGCCAGTCAACCCATCTCCCTTTGAGATTCTGCATGGGGTTATTCCACCTCAGGTGCAGACTTTCCTTTTCCCTTGGCTGAACTTCCAGATGCTCCTTGCAGTCCATTTCTCCAACCTGTGGAGGTCCTACTGCATACTAGGCCTACTGTCCAGGGTATCAGATGCTCTTCTCCAACTTATCCTCATTTGCAAATCTGCTGAGTCCATGGTCCACCTATTTTGGAAATAAAGTAAGTTTGGTTGGTTTTTTTAGTTATGCTGCCATAAAAAGTGGTTAGCATAATGACGTAGACAACCAGTATAAAATACTGCATCCTAAACAGAAAAAACCCTGTCTAAGTAAATGAGACCACACGCACCACATGTCACATGCATTTAACTATATGTAGTGCTACTGGATTTTCCATATTCTTTGGTATCTTCTTGTATTTATAGCTTTATAAATACAATAATTGTAATTGTTAATAAAAAAAAAATTAGAACAAGTTTTAGATTTAAAGTGAAAACAGTTTTCAGTACTTCACTTTCATTTTCCCCAGGAGAAGATATCGATAGTATCACTGCTGTGAAATGGATAAGTATCTTAACTGTGAGACACAAATTATTCTTTTGTCTACTGCATCACTGACAATGTGAACTCTAGTAACTAAAACCATTTTACAAGCTTTTCCTCAGGTCAAGTGTTATAAAAACAGTCATTGAGCAATAAACACACTGGGTACTCTGTCCTATAATCTTTTTAGCTATAATTATCCTTAATTTCACCAGTTTGTTCCATAAGAAAAACTGTAAAAGTAATCAGTGGTTTTCACTATCTTGTAAAACACATCTGCTCTGTTAAGAAAGGTCAGAACACTTTCGCCCAAAAGAGTATCTACTGATTTTGGGTGTTGTTGAATTTGTGTGTTAATATACAACAAAACTATAGCTTTTTACCCACTCTTTTCCCAGATCATTTTCCCTGTGTACTTTAGACTAAATAGCAAACATATAGCACAGCAAGTATTGTAGGAAATAATGACATTTAGGGCTACCTCTAGCTAGTATGAGGATGTCATATGAAGTTTTAAAGTGTACAAAAAGTGAACCTACTTACACACTCAGTACTCCAAACATGGTTACTCAAAATTAATATATAGTGTAATACGCATAAAATATATTAAATACACTAAAATTTGGTTTATTCTTTTTTTTGTTCCACTGTGACTCATTAAACAGCACCAATGAAGAATCACGGTAAGGCCTGTGTCAGACAGAAGCAAATATAATATTTACAAAACAGAGTTTACAAGTGCACAGGGTTTAGATTTTTGTTCATTTTCAAGAGTTTCCTTACACAGCTCAGAGAAGAAATCACATCCTAAAACCTTAAGAACTCTGCTTTTCTCCCAGTTTAACATATCCCATCTGATAGAAGGATATACAACTCATACAACAGTTATCCTTCCACAGTTAAATCATCTTTACTAAGGAGGGTCCAAACAAGCATTATATGTTTAAATTGCAGAAGTCCTCAAGATACTGAATATCTGCCTTCCAAGGAAACAGGTTCTGCCCCAAAAAAACATACATTCCAAAACATATATGTAACTAAGCAATTAAAAAAAAAAAAAAAAAAAAGTACCAGTGGTTTACTGATTATACTAAGCTAGTCTAACAACAACAACAACAAAAACCCCAACTAAATATGCCTCCACTAATAGAAAAACAAACAAACAAAACCCACAATCAAACACCAAAACCAAACAGGTTTTTCCAGATTTCTTTAGTATTTGACTCAGTTTCTAAAACAGTATTCAATTTCTGTTGAAATACTATTTTAAAATCAGAAATCTGATTTAACGTGCTCAATAAGAGCTGAAAAAGATAGATTATTCTAAGTCACTCAAGGTACAGTGTTAATTAGCCACTAATTCAGTATTTTTTGTGTATTTAATTCCTTGAGAAGCAGCTTAAAAGAGAACCAAAATTCTATGAATGTAATGAAACTGCCATCACACTTTTGGTTAAAATATTATTCATGGGTCAGCTGAAGGAGTACTTCAAACTGTTATGTGTTTTGTTGAGAACTTTGACAAATAAAGAGGAATAGCAATGAAAGGCTTTTGAAATACAACAATGATCCTTGTTTCACTTGCATACATCACATTCTCAGAAAACTTGAATTCTAGAGGCAGAAAGAAATGCTCCAAACTCAGAATCCATGAAGTATACAGTGATTAATTAATTAAGAACTGTTCAAAAACATTGGAAAATTCCAATTATCCATATTCCCTTATTAAAGTACCTTTTGAATCTAGTGATGCTACCATTGCTCTAGTAGCATCACTTTCAATACATTCAAAAAGATTAAACAAATGAATTTCATAATATCAAGTCATAACTTATTACAAAGAAATCAGGTGATTACTAAACAGCTGAGAATCATAAGATCCAGATAAAGATGTAGAAAAAAACAATTTTGAAGTAACTCTGGTATGAATCATCCAGAACTCTTGGCATCTCAAGCATTTTTCTGCATGGCAATTATTTTTTAAAGCATAAACAATAAATTCAGATTACTATGTCAGTGCTTCATCAGTGGCAAAAGAATACAGAGATGATTTTTGTCATGGTTCTGTTAAGTAGTTTTCTCTGGTCTTTGGAAAAAAAATAACAAGCATGGAGTTAATCAACACAGTCAATAACTGCAACTCTTTAAGAAACAAAGATCCTGACAACAATCCCCTTCCCCTGAAACTATAAGTGCCGCTTCTGTAAATAAGAATAATCAACTGCAATTACCAATATTATACTCCCTAAGATTGCTGAAAAATATTATACCCAAATCTGTCATAAACCCCCATTGATTAAAATGCCAATGAAAAACACATTGTAAGACAATGTGTACTATTATAGATTGTAATTAATTGTCTTCTGTTGTAACCTCTATACAGCAGGGCAAATTGTGGTCTGAGTTATGTCCCTGTAACATCAGTTAAGTTAATATGACTTGCATAGGCATATCAGGAAGAAGATTTGGTCCTTGAATAGTCAGAGACATTGTAGTTTGAAATATATGAGCTCTGTCTTATCACGCACTTTGTATACTTTTGAACCTTTATTTTTAAAAAAAATTAAATTATGTTTTCCCCTTTACAAGCAGACTTGATATTCTAAACCAAAGTTCCTAAACCAAAACAAACACATATGCACCCAAGGAGAGCCAAAGGGATGGAGTGAGCCAAAGGAATAAGATTTTTCTGGTTTTTGTGGTGGAATTTTTTTTTTTTTTCCTAATCCTAGAAGATTTATCCCAATTCTCCATGGAAAACAGTCAAATTGATTTGGTTTGTTGCCACTAAATATATAAGGAGCTTTAAAATTTTAGGAATGATATAGTTCTTTACCTCATAGCTCTTTACCTTTATAGCTTTCTGCATCATATTTAATTAGAGAATTCTTGGATTGATAGCAATAAATATTATTTTTTAGGTATGACAATTCACAAAGAATACACTTTCTAATAACATGTACCATAGATCCCCATAGGGACATTTAAGATAGGAATCTGCATTTTCTGTTTTATTATCAACCTTCCTATAGGAGGCATGCTGTTTCTCAGACTATTGTCATATCCGAACAGAACCTTTTAGCTCTTGTCCAGTCTTCCTCTCTGGCTAAAGACCACAAATACTATGCAGGTGCATCAGATGATCTAAGGAAATAATAAATAAATAAATAAATAAATAAATAACATCCTTTAATCTTTTTATTTGATTGTGTGTTGTGGTTTAACCCCAGCTGGCAACTAAGTCCCACACAGTTGCTCACTCTCTCCATTCCAGTGGGATGGGGAAGAGAATTGGAAGAGTAGAAGTGAGCAGACTCATGGGTTGAGATAAAGACAGTTTAATAGGTAAAGCAAAAGCTGCACATACAAACAAAGCAAAACAACAAATTCATTCACTACTTCCCATTGGCAGGCAGTTGGTCAGCCATCTCCCGGAAAGCAGGACTCCATCGCACATGATGTTTACTTGGGAAGACAGAAGTCTTAACT
>NW_010322497.1:11948-14081 GCF_000700745.2 Antrostomus carolinensis
TTTCCCTAGATTTTTATAGCTGAGCAGGTGTCATATGGTATGGAATATCCCTTTGGTCAGCTGGGGTCAGCTGTCCCAGCTGTGTCCCCTCCCAAATCCTTGCGCACCTACAGCCTACTCACTGGTAGGGCAGCATGAGAAGCAGAAAAGGCCTTGACTCTGAGCAAGCACTGCTCAGCAGTAACTAGAACATCTCTGTATTATGAACACAGTTTTCAGGACAAATCCAAAACATAACATTGTACCATCTACTATGAAGAAAATTAACTCTACTCCAGCCAAAACCAGCAAACTGTGACATGGTATTACTAAATACATTACATGTAAGACACAAATGAAAGCTATTTAAGTTGTAAGAAATCTGGAATGCACATACAGATCAGGAAAGGGGCATTGTTTGCACTGCTTTTGAGAACATGTCTGTAGAAATTAAAATTTAAGATATAATGACATGAAATTTACCTTTCACAGTCACATCATCAGTCTCTCTTTTCCCTGTGAAAAGCCCCCAAGTTTCCCTCCAGTCTTGTGGGGGTGTTTTTTTGTTGATTTTTGGATGTGGATCATAGAATCATAGAATAGTTAGGGTTGGAAGGGACCTTAAAGATCATCTAGTTCCAACCCCCAAACAAAACTGTCTGGATAGTGTGAGAGTTTTGTTTGTTTGTTTGTTTGTTTATTGAGGGGGTTTTTGTGGGGTTTTTTTTTTCCTCTCTCACAAACCCAGAAAAGTATCCATTTATGTTCCATTATTCATAGGATACCTGTATTTTCTGACATTTCTTGTTGCTGCTGAAAGCTCAGAATGCCTTCCAGAAAAAAAAATTCAAGATCTATGGTAAGAAGAAGAAATACTTGTATTATTACTCATTGTTACCTTGTTTATGAATGTAAGAACAGATGAGTGGCATCAGCTGCTAAAATCAAGGTATGAAACAAAAAAAAAAAACCAGCAGAAAATGGAGAAGAGATGGACTACTGCTGTTACTAGCTGTATGGGTGAAGAAGAAATTGACATTGCTTCCAGGCAAATGCAATAAAGCTTAATCCAAGGTTGTAGCGGAATGCTACTGAACATATATTCATCCCTTAGGCACAATATAAGCACACAATCCTTTGCTAATATGAATTGTCATAACCCCAAGCAGTTTAACAGAATTTCAGCAATTCAAATTAGCTGGTTCTCTCCCAAAATATCTGTTTCTTTTAAGAACTTCTTGAAAGTCATTGCTGTAAGGGTAATTCTTTCCAGAACTTGTGAACCCATACTAACTGGACGAGTAGATTCCACAACATACAGTTAAAGAAAGAGAAGAGCGTTCACCATTGCAGAAAAGTAAAATGAAACAGATAAGAGTATTTTAAAATCCATGATGCTTTCAGTCAAAGACTTGAGATTTTGAGTTTTGTTCTTAAGTATTGTGTTGGGTTGGGGGGGTGGTTGGTAGTGGGGGAACAGGTCACCTTGTGATAAACTTTGGAAGCTTCCCTGGCTCCAAGGCAGAGACCACCCAGCCCAGGTGGAGCCAATTAGCAATAGAGAAACAACTCTGCAAATCCATATTTGTGAGGAGAAGGACTGTCTTGAAAGGAAGAAGGTGGAGAGAACCTGGAGGAGAGGCCATTGACCTGAATAAAAGATGACCATCGACCTAAACAAAGAGAAAGCTTTGTTACCAGGAGGCAGGAGGAGGAAAACAGAGAACCTCAGATGCTCAGTTCAACTGCATGGAGTAGGAGAAGGTAAAGGACGTCCTTGCAGCCCATGGAGGTTCAACGGCAGAACAGATACCCACGTGTAGACCATGGGGGACTCCATGCTTGAGCAGAAAAGCTAAGCCCAAGGGAAAGTGTAACTGAATTTCAGCCCTTAGAGTCACTCAATGCCAGAGTCAGGGCAGACACCCAGAGATGGGGGCTGAGGAGGTGTGCTGGACTGGGGGCCCGTCTGCAGCCAGTGGATGTCCCCATGCTAGAGCTGGGACCTGTGCCCAAAGAGGTCAGTGACTGCATGGGTAGGTTGCTTTGGAACATCTTGTTCCTGGACTTTCATGCCGAGAAGAGCAGCAGAGGTGAACTGACTGAACCCCCATTCCCTGTCCCCTGTGCCGCTGGAGGGGAAGGTGGGACCAA
>NW_010322497.1:14429-17280 GCF_000700745.2 Antrostomus carolinensis
TTTTTTATGATAAATGTTCAGTCCTCTGTTCAGAGGTAGATTCACAGGCTCTCAAGAAAAACTAATTTTTGATGTGAATAGTACTGCCTTTGGTGTGAAAAAAACACGGTAGGTGATGGATAGAGAAAAAAGAGGGAAAAGAATATGTCTAGCAGTTTTTTATATTGAAAGGGAAATGATAAAACTGGTTTTGACTTCTATTTGTTTTCGTAAAAAAAAATCCCAAATTCTGATTGATAAATATTTTAATCTTGAGAATGGGTAATAAGCCCTACAGTTTTAAGTCAGCTGTACAGTTTAAATGTAGTTCTCCTAGGCGTCTCGTGCAAAGCATGCAAAACCAGTAAGACAACAAATTGAGAATATTAAAGAATACCTCAACATAAGATCATCATACTGGGCTCATATTATTTGCTGTAGGATGGTAAACACAGAGTAGAGAAAGGTGCACCAAAGACCAGTGTGGTGGTTTGGGGCGATTCACCCTTTTGGATTGCACCTTGCAGCCAAACACACCCTGCAAACCTCCCCCTGCTCCCCCTCCGCGCCCCCCCCCCTTGTCCAGGGAGTAGGGGAAAGAATTGGAAGGAAAAGGGCGAGGAAACTCATGGGATGAGATAAAAACTATTTACCAACATTCCTCTCAGAACAAGTTCTACACTGAAACTAAAACACGGCTATTCTAACTACTAAGAGAAAAATTAACTCTATCGTAACAAAAAACAGAACAACCAGTTTCATTATCATTTGAGCAATGCCAAGGTTAATGACACTGGGGAATGTTCAAGAACTGAGTTGATGTAAACTCTGCCTAGAACTCCTGGGCAGTGGTGTATCTCCTACAATGCCCAGACACTGTTCAAACAGAAGAGGCATCTGCACTGCTAAGACACAGAAAACAAACAGGCTCGCTATAGATGTTTAGATAGCTTAGACTGCTAGTTGTTTCTACAACTATTAAAAAATAATCTGAAAGGAAAAAAAAATCTAAAAAGTATAGAAGTAGCTTCCATTAGCTAGTGTGGTTTAAGGAGGGAAAACAAATCTACCACAACAACTATTTGTTGGCAAATTACTTTGTAACAGCTTTCTGATAGAAAGCAGTCATCTGACCTTGCATAGCAGCGTGTTTTCCTAATGAAAATATCAGAAATCACACCATATTTTAACGAGCTTGGAGGTAAAACAGTGTGTGGGTGTGTAGGTGGTTCTAAATCAGTTATTGAAGCAATGTAGGAAGTTGGTATTCTGTGTCTTTCAAAAATACAACCATTTAGTTGCATAGGTTGTTGCATAGGAAGTTGCATAAACCATAAGTAACCTTGAAATCACATGTGTCTCGGGAGAATGGATGCATCCTCATTCACACCATTTCCAATAGCAAACAGCCCCCAGCCACCCTACCTCCCCCTGAAATCTTAACAAAATCCCTTTGTAGCCAAGTCCTTTATAGTCTACATGATTTTTCAGCACAGTTTTGCTGATACACAGAAGATCATCACACATTAATTACAAAAACCTTACACACATATTTTCTCATCTGAGCAATAACTAAAGGTGTCTTTACACTTTCAGTGGTGGAAAGGCAAAGATAAATATAAAGCTGGATGGGTGACAGCTAGTATTAAAAACAAGGCCAAGAACTATCCAGCAAAACTGGAAGAGTCATTTGACTTAAACTCTTTGCTTATTTCTGATTATTCACATGTTTTCTCAAGAAGATTGGGTTTCCACCTTATTTATATTTCTTCCTTCCTTTTTTTTTGCATGGTAAAGGAAGCCTTTACCTCATTTTTTACTGAAATATTTTTTTCCAACACAATGTAAGTAAAAATGCAAAAAGCCAAAGACGCTCATTAGCTTACCGACAAGAGACAAGAAAAATCATCCCATTCAGTGTTGTAGGATAATGACAGTGAGGAGATATTCAAGAGGTCCATATAAGAGAAAAGGTAGAAACTGCTGTTACCTCTGTGTTCTCAAGTATACACTATAAAAACTAAAACATGTGAGTTACAATTTATCATCTAAATGTATGTTTGCAATCATATCAGACCTCAACATAACCACACACAAAAAGAATGTGAGTACCTCTTCCAGGATGGTTGTTCTTTTTTTACAGGCTTTAAAATTCTAGTGAGAGTAAGTTCGGTTATCAACCACTTGGAAAAAAAAAATACCATGTATTTTTTTATGATCCAGTGCTGCAACTAGATCTCTATGCCTATGCTGGGCTTCTCTGTTGCACTTCTGTTTGCACCAGAACTGTCTTGCTCTGCACTCCACACTGATTCAGCAGTCACAGTGTTCAGTTTTGTTACCTTTAAGATCTTAGTCTCCCATTTTTGCAATCTGGCTGAAGTTGAACTCTAGATCATAATTTCTTTATTCTTTTTTCATTGTAATTATTGTCCTGCTGTTTAAAAAAAAAAAACAAACAAAAAAACCCCCAAAAAACCCCAAAACAAAACAACAACAACAAAAAAAAACCAAACAAAAAAAACCAAACCAACCAAACAAACTACAAGCTGAGGTTTCAATTACAGAGGCCAGTTGCATTGCCCCAGGGGGCAGAGAAACCTACAAACTGTGAATCAGAGTTACAATATGCCTTCTATTTCTCTTCTATAAAATCATTGATGAATCCCCCTTATACCACCTTTATACTTAATTATATACTAAGGCATGTATAATTAATTAATTATACATGCTCTGATACAGCTGCACTGGCTGTAACACTGGGAGGGGAAAAGCTGAGTCTACCACCTGTGCAGGATGGGAAATAATAGCTCTATTGAGGCTGCCTTTGCTTTCCTTGCTATACTGTTCTTAGCTTATTCCTTAAATATAT
>NW_010322498.1:0-32386 GCF_000700745.2 Antrostomus carolinensis
TAGCCATTTGCTAACATGGACAAAGCTGTGCCACAACAAGCTGCAGAAAAAGCCAAAGTCACAAAAAATGTGATGTGAACTGAAAAAAACAGTTTCATGTAGCTGTATTAATGAGGAGAAATTCACAGGCTGTGTTGCTGTCAGGAAAATCAACAGCTGTGATCAAATGCAAGTTTTTTCTTCATCTAAAAATTAGGCTGTGAAAGAATTCCCTTTTTATCATCCCATTCATAACCTGTCTTATGTTGAAGCATAAGAGCTCAGCTAATTAGATACTTGATAAAGGTAGCTTATTTGGGGCATTTTCCTGCTTTTGCACTTACAGTAGGCAAAGGAGGTAGAGATAAATTACTTATTTAACATCAACACTTTTTTTCCTCAAATCTACAATTCTAAGCAGTTATTTCCTCAAAGGTGGAAATGAAAGGAATTAGATGTATTCTAACTTTCTGTGCTTCAGAGACATTTTTTAACTAAGACAGGCTGAAATTACACACCTTGATGTTGTAGTTCTAAGTGCTTCGAAGAAAATAAGTGAATTTCAACAAAAAGGGTGCTCCATTTCAAAGTCAGCTATATAATTCCATAAAGTGCTTGCATTTTTCAGCAACGCACACTGAAGTGTTGCAATGCCACAGTCAGACAGCAGATGTCACATTGTTTGCAAGACGACCACAGGAGAAGAATCGCGCCTGATGTTTCCAGAAAAGGGGAGAGGCAAGTGAGAATGAATTAATCTCTGACAACGGCAGGCAATAAAAAGTAATGACACACTTTTGCCAGTTGCAGAAAGACATGTAGTAGTCAGAAAGTGGAAAAAAAGTCCCACTGAATCCTAGAAGCGAGTGGCTGGCTTACCCATGTAGTGGAAATAACAGTAATACTGTGCAAACAAAAACTAACTTACAGAGAAAATGGCAAGATCTCTACTTTTTTCCTCCTCACAGCACAGAAACTTCTTCTCACACATTTATACCTCTCGTGGCCTTATCATGGGAGGATCATGTCTGATAGGTGGTGTGCAAACACAGGAAGTTCTTGCCCCTATAGACCCTGTGGTCTAAAATTATCCAGAAAGAAAATATTCTGATCTCCCATAGTACAGAGAGTGTCAAGGCAGACTGATGTGCCCTGTCTATAATCAGACTAAGTCTGAAACATGAGCTGACAAATGGATTTCAAAGGCCAGGCCCACCACCTTAACTGGAAGTTATTCCTCTTTAAAAGCATTACTACCGCAGGACGCTTCATGCCATGACCAGACCCTCTCTCCCAGGTCAGCACCCAAGAGAATCTATAGGCTCAGGCTGTCTCTCTCACTTACCGACGCATTCTTTAGCAGCATAGTTGAACACACAATACGGAGTGAAAAATTAACAACTGAGAAGACATCTTGTCTTAATTCTCCTTTGGTTTTTTGCATCTAACTAATTTTTTAAAGAGATGATGAACATTTGGGGATGAATTATTTTAGGAACTTCTCAGTGTCACACTTAAAAGAGCCACTACTTTAAAACATAGGAAAGTCTAAGGCTTTTTTCAAAAGTCTATTTGCAGTCCTATGATCTGGCATGTGCCCAGTATTTAGTGCTGAATCACAGCTCTGGGAAATAAATGAAACATCATTTCCAAAAGAAATTACAATTTTCACAGCAGTTTACAGATGTATTGAGGGATAAATTCCAGCTTTAACAAGCTGGTCAAAGTCTATCTCAGTCAGTAAACTCCAACACTATCCTATACTTGCAGGAAAGAAAAGAAAAATTCTTCTAGGACAGAAAACATCTCTGTATGATGTTATTCAAAAAACAAAAGAAACATGTTCCTTCTGTGCTGGGGGACAGGCAAAGCTACCCTAGGAATCATGAAGGTCTGACCTTTTCTTGTCCATCCCTACTCAAAGTGTTACATAAGAAGCCAATGCAGACCTAGATTTTATCTGCCTACTCACACCCTTTCCACTGAAAACGCACATTCTTACAATATTTAAAAATTGATATTACAATAATAAACTTGTTCTTTCTTTCCAATTTTCTGTGAGATGATTTAAGTTAATACTAGTCACATATGCATATGATAGGAACACAAGCTGGTGTCTCATGTTTATGTGCATGAAGAATTTAAAGAACTAATACAGAACAATTTGTTCTAACATTTTTGTCTCACAGATAAGGAAGTAGATGATCCTTGTTACAAGTTGTGGAGCTGACTTTCTGTGGTGATCTTATGAAAATACACACACAAATTACCTTATTTGGTTAAAAGTCTCATGTTTTTAGGACACAGAAACGGAGCTGTGGCATGGGATTATGGTCACAGACGGAGAAAGAAGTGAAGTCTCTTATAGAAGCTATGCACAATCCTAAACACTCAAGCTAACATCACTTTTCCTGAGAAAGCATCTAACTTTGCTCTGCAGAGAATTACAGAAAGGGAAATTACAGCCTGAATAGATGTTTTGCAAATAAAACACTAGAATAAGCTTAGCACTATCTCTCATTACCCAAATAGGGTGATGAAAAAAGGAACAAGAGCACTAACAAAACCAATAGGAATGACCTTACAAGCTGCTCCCAAGTCAAAAAGACCATCTATGTAAGGCCCACACAATGTTAAAAATCACTGCTTTCCTTGGTAACTGGCAACGGCAAATCAGAGAGTCATCCTTTTGTGCTAACTCCGTCCATACTTTTCCCCCACTCACATTTAAGTCTGACACTACGATTATTAGCTTAGACCCCAATAATTCCCACATTTAGGCAGCATGAAAATGTTCCCTGAATCAGTGGGTGCATCATTCACCTTCAAATCCTTCACAGATACAAAGCAATGGCTGAGAGATACCTCACTGCTTTTTAGGAAGGCAGCAGAAAAACTGAAATCCAAAATAAAGAAATAGAAGAAAGAGGGAAACCTAGATTCAAATTATATAAGACAGACTATTAGTTATTTATTAAAGACAGTCTTCTCATCAACCTTTATCAAATTCCTAAAATATAATACCTTAAAAAAAGCCTATTCATTTTGTCATTCTTTGGTTTTGCAGAAACAGGAGGTGGTAATTAGAGTTTAGGTGCAAAATGAACTATTTTTTGAAAGGTTGTAATCTAGAGGCAAACACTGTCTGAAGTCCAAAACTCGTTATTATTTTATATTTTTTTAAAATCTGCTTTGAGATTGTGGAATGTCTACCTTCTAAGAAACCCACTTTTGTGAAGACTCAACAAGATGCAATTGGACAGAGTGCGAGATAATCTCATCTAGGCTCCTTTTTCCACAAGAGGTTGGACCAGATGATCTTTTGAGGTCCCTTCCAACCTGGGCTGTTCTGTACTTCGATGAACAAAAATGTCCATTTTGTATTAAGTACCACAAGTTCTAGATTTAGAGACTTACACAAAGTTATGTGTACTTAATACTTTTGTAAAACAAGGTCTTACAATGTCTCAAATTCAGAATTAAAATTAATACAGCTAGAATTAGCAACTCGTTTCAGATATCTAGGTCGTAAGAAGTTACGACCTGATTTATAATGCAAAAATAGGCCCCAGAAGGGACAGGTCATACCAATGAGCCACCCCTTCCCTTGGTAAAAAGAAGATAGGGCTTGCAGAAGAATTAAAAATATCTTTCACTATTTTATTTTAATTTTAGCATTTTTTATACACACCACTTCCAAACATCTCTGTACTGCCTAGCAAATACCCAGAGTTTGCAAAAGGAAATGAAAGACCTTTCCCCTGGCTGAGCTCAAATAAAAGAAAGGTTGCTTCACCATAACTTGCTAGCTGTGATCTTGGCCCTGGAAAAGCAAAGGCTAATCACAGTATGCAAGATTCTGTAAATAGAAAAGAAACATAATCTACTATCACTTACATATATTAACAAGAAACAAAATTCCCTATAGAAAGGAACATAATTTTAAATTATTCTCCTCCCTCACTTTTTTTTTAATTTAAGCAGTAAATCAATTCATTTCACTTCATCATGAATTTATTTATGAAAACAATCAAACAACCAACCACCTAACACTAACTGACCAAAGAAACAGAACACCCCAACCTCAACAAAAAGTCAAAGCCAAAAAATCACATCATTGTAGATGACTGAGCAGCTACTCTCAAAAGATTAGCTGTTATTGCAGAATAAGTATTACAACTCACATTTCTAGCACTGATAATGCCTCTTAGGAAAATAAACAAACATCCTCCAACCTCTTTACAAAAAAACGTTATTTTTCCATATAACACAATATTTTCTCTGCTTATTATGTATGTAACATAACACACACTCTTCCTTTCTCTCTCAGACCACTGAATTACAATATAAGCTAATGAAATCAGTATCTTCTAGTTTTCCTTTAGTTCATGATGCTTTTACAAAGAATATAAAGGTCCTATTTTTTAGGCAAAGATTCCAACCAATAAAGGTCCAGTTCATTGGATGCATCACACAATTAAAGCCATATTTTCTAACCAGAGGGAGGACATGGGGGAAGGGGAACACTGTAGTTAGTGACTCCTCAGGCTGAGATACAACAAAACAGAGTGTATACCTACAGCTTTTATGGTGTACCTCTTCTCAAGGACTAGCGAATTCAAAGAGATTATGGAACTCACTTGTACTTTGGCAAAGGATTTTGTTGTATCCCATCAATCAATTAAATGTGTAGAGATCTGTAACATGACTACAAAGAACAGTTTGAATGAAGTGTGAATGGAAATGTATGTGTTTTAAAGCACCAAAGAAACAGTCAAAGAAGGAATAAGAGATGTCACGTGTTGAAGTGCACCCTGAAATACACCAGCTACTGACTTCATTTCTGTATGCAGTTTTTTGAGAGGTCTGGTTTTGTAAAATAAAGGACAAAATCAAATCATTAGGAGAAGGTGACAGGAAGACAAAGAACAGGATTAGAGCTAAAAACCACCCAGGCAAGGTGGCGGAAGGACAGTGGGAAAATCAGCAATCTGACTTACAGAGATGGTACAGAATGAAAAGGCTAAGATTGCAATCACTGTCAACTCCAAAAGACTACTGAAGGTACAGTCAAAAAACACCATGTGATCACCAATCAAGAAAAAATCAGCAGGTATGATGAGGACTTAATAGCTGACCTCTTTTACCCTTCCTGTCACCATAAGTAATTCTAGCCCCATTACCTGGCCATACGTCTTGGTGCTTCTGCATGTAAGAGAGTGAAATAAGTGAGGGAACTAGTGTGAGAAAGAAAAACACGTTTTGTGAAAGCAAGATCACCTTCCTCTTCCATAGGGCTTTGACCTTAAATTTTGTTACAATAGTTGCAAAAATAGTAATTACTTGTGGTCCCAGGCCACGGCAATGAAAAAAGTCATAGGATACTTAGCTCACAGCAGTAAGCTTAGTAAAATCCCTTGCTGCACAAACCACCGTGCTTGGGGACGCTGAATCATATGATCCCATTCACAAATGCATGCTTACTGCATACTCTCATATGAAAACATGCCACATGACCAAATAACTATCCCTAAGCATCTTACATGCTGAGATTTTAATAATTAGGGAAATCTGTTCATAGATGGGAAAAAAGAGCTATGTGTCACTCAAGTATAAAGACCCTTTGTCATGTGAATCTTTTCTTTCTGTCTTCTATAAAATGAACAACCAGGAAAGGATAAAGCAATTTAATGTCCTAGAGCCAATAAAAGCCAGCAGCTCTACTGTTATTACTGGTACTAATGCAGTACGTAATTGTCTTTTGTCACACATAGTAGTCTGCACTAGTAGAGGCCCATACATGAATACCAAAACCAGGCAGAGTCCTTGCACCAGTAGCAATGGGCCAAGATTTGTGATGCATGCAGATCCGTCCTACCCCTGCTGTTGCTGTGAAATTTCATACGATCATGGTGAACGACAGAGTGACAACCATGAAGCAGCCACAGATTTGTTACAGTTCAGTCCCTGTTTAACAGCAATCTGAGAAACATTTCTGCTCACCCTTCCAGTTCATACTCTCCACAGAAGAAACCATGCTTATAACATCACACACACACACTCAATGTTGTTATTTAACTTCTTCCTGCTGTAAGCACCTACAACAAATGGATGAATTCTCCCTTGCATTTGATGGAACAGTAAAAACTTTTAAGCAAACAATAACGCTGGCTGCAAAGAGCTTGAAAGCTGAAAGGCAAAACAAAGGGAGTCAATTTTCCATATCTGAAAAGCACTAGTATGGAAAATTGTGGAAGCATTGATAAATAAAGCATATTATTATATAAGGAGCCTTACACACTGTAAATACTTGATGCATGGTTAGTACTTTAACAGCATGCACATTAAGTATTACTGTTTGAAGTTTTAACTCAATAAATTACAGCTTCACTACTGTGCCTCTTTAAAGAACATTTTTTTCCTTTGAAAAGTATTACACAGTGTAGGGTAAGGCAACAGTTCATTAACATGCAAGTGCTGAAAACAATAATAATTAGTCGACACAGTCACAGTTTGCAATACAGATAGACATTTTTATTTTATTTAAACAAAAAAAAAAGTTGGATATGAAAAAAGAGCCTTAAGAGAAAAGCAGCAGACTATGTTTGCTCTAATGGGAGGTAAAGAAAGAACAAAGGAACTTCTGACCTCAGGCACAGCCAAAAATAAAAGGAGCAATGTAGCTTCTTTCCTCACACAATTGCTGACTCTGTATTCACTTATTCCCATTAAATATCATTCAGATATGCAAAGGAGCTGGTAATTTCTTCAGGGGAGATTTTTGCCATGTTATTTATTAGCTAGGAAATATTTCCTGACACATGCTGAATTTTTGACAGACTTGCTCAGTTTTGACTCAGCCTTTTGATAATTACACAGCAACAGGGCCTATGAATACACATAATTTTGTTTGCTTCTTAAGCTGTGATTATTCCAGAGTTCTCCTGATAGCACTTACTGATTCATTTCAAATACTATTCATTTTTTAAAACTTCTACCTTTTCATACTACTTGGGGTTTTTAAGCCTGTTAGTTTGTTTTGTCTTAATCTCAAATAACAGTTAAGATTTTTAACGTCCATCAGAATGGCTGTGTAGTGATTAAATGTATTGCATAAATCCTCTGTAAGCAGGAATTATATGTTTCTTCACACATTATACATCAACTAGCATAACTCTGTCTGATCTTCAATATTCTCTGCTACTTCATTCCATAATAGAGATATACAGTTTCTAAGGTGACAAGGCTTTTTGAATCATTGCTTGTGAGCATTTAACTTGAGACATCCTAGTGGGAGGCCCCGTTTCCTGATGGCAGGGGGGTTGGAACCAGATGGTCTTTAAGGTCCCTTCCAACCCAAACCATTCTGTGATTCTATGACATAATCCAATGTTTTTACAATCTCCTAACTCCTATGGTGCAGTGGAAGGAAACAGAGGTGACAGGTAATACAGGAAAATGGAGAAGGAACTGAAGAGGAGTAGGATACTGAAAGGGGCTTGATAGATGCTCTAGCCCTTTGCCAGCCAGCACTCCCACTTAGGTAAAAAAGACTGAGGGGCAAGGACACCCTAGGCATGATACGTAAGCAGTGCAGCTAGCTAAACCATTGACAGAGTGACTTCTCAAACAGTCAGTCTTCTGTGATCTCCTAGCAAATAAGAGTTCATTATCAAAGGCAGTTCAGTTTTCTGGGAATGGAGAACCACTGACAGACCAGAGCTCTATCGATCCCATCCTAGCTGCCTTCATTGCAACAGGCATAGTTGCACTGCACAGTGGAAGAATACACTAGACCAGCATATTTGCAACTCATACAGTAAACTGGAGGATTAGCTATTCCTCATATCAGTGGTGAAATCTCTGGCAACAGTGGCACATAGCAGACTTCTTTAATGTTACAGAAATTATACAACAGTATGTCCCATTGCTTAATGTTGCTAAGCTTTGACTTCTTAGATTTCTAAGAGTTTACTGTGTCTGCATGCAATTCATCCACATATAGCTCCTCCATCTCTTATTCAACCTTCTGTCTACCCTAAGCAAAGGAAGAAATTACATACTGTCTCACAGTGCTCATGGTGATGTTCACCATTTTATTGTGCTGATGCAAGATGGCTGTATGATAACAATCTCAAAAGGCAGACTTAAAATTGTTTTGCAGTGGTGGGGAGAGTCTTAAAATTAAATTTTGGAAAATCAGGAAATTCACATCTAACTATCTATTGCAGTTATAGATTATGGGGTTAGCTTGCAAGATCCACATTTTTAGAAAGCTGGCTGCATCATGTCTATCATGGACATTAAAACATTCCCAGCTAGTATCACAGAATTCCAGACAGTTATTTTTAATTTATTCCAATTTTTTTTTTAGGTGGTGGGAAGTGAAATGGGTAATACAGGCAGTTGTTTCAACTTGCAGCACCATGTCTCCCATTATGCCAACTGCAGTGGGATCAGCAGGCAGCTTTCTGCATTGAGCAGAAGAAACCTGCCATCCCTCTTCTCCTTCTCTGCACAAACTCTCTGTGCTGAAAAGATGATGTTGCATTCTATTGCTGGAGCTTCTGGGAGAAACTTTCTGCTGCCTTGTGTGGAATAGCAGACAGTATAACCATCGTGGAGATCCCAAAACATAGATACCACTGCTGTGGCTACTGAAGTTAGAAATCTTTTTAGCTAAATTTCCAGCTCAGTTCAGTAACTGCTGGAAGGCCATACTTCCAACAGCTGTTAAGATGATTTGTTTTTTTCTTTTTAACAAAGCTTTCAAATAGCGTAAGTACCTCGCATGAGCATTTTTACTACGGTATGCCCATACATTCTGGGCAGCATTTTTCGCTAACAAAAATCAGTGGCTGCAGCTACACTAGTGTACGTCAGAAGAATTTCTTGTCCATCTTTACTGCATGGACAGTGCTTTATCCCTTCACTCTTTCAAGTAGCAGTAATAAATGTTGTAGCCATAACTCTTCTTGACAGCACCGTATTTAACGTTGTACCCTTTCAAAATGTATCTTGGAGAGATGATATATTAAACAAAGTACTTCTGGCATGGATGGAGCTGTCTGTCCTTCTTAGTCAAGGGAATAGAACATAATTTGAAACATAAACCCCTTTGAACACAGGAACGCTGTTTCTGTATCCCATGATGAGACAGGGAGCATGAACCATAAAGTGCAAACTATGAGGCATGTTGTTGCATCATGGGTGTGTGCCGAATGGGATGATACCACAGCATCCAAGAACACAGGCGCTATAACAGTGGAGATGTTTGTATTTAGAGTCTTTGCCCTGGAGAAAAACTTCCAGTGGAAAAAGCAGCTACCCCACAAATGTTGTCAACACAGTTCAGAGTGTTGGCTTTGAACCTGCAAATAAAACTGTTCACATGTTTTCTCCATCTCCTACCTAAAATAGAAGGCCCAGTACTACCTATCGTCAATGTGGCCTTTTCATCAGCTCTGAAATAGGAGAGCAGAAATCCCTGTGGATCACCAAAACAAGGCTGTAAATAGGTTAGATCTGGCTCTACACAGCTATACTTTCCAACAAGGCAACTCTAAATCGAGACCAGTCCTTGAGAAAATGGCTTCCTACTACTAAGGCAATTCCCCTTCTGTAGTAAAGCCAAGTTAAAGAGAAAAAAAAAAGGGGGGTGGGGAGCGGGAAGAACAGCTGGGGGAAGAAGACATTGCTACATTCAAATCATGTTGTGGTTTTACCCCAAAAGCACGTTTGACATTTTACATGGTTTTTACAACCATGCTGTAATACAGTTTGAAATTTGATTTTTTTTTTCATCTGGCTTGCAAACTTCAATAAAAAACTAGACTATTTTTTCCTCCACTGTTAACAAGTTCTTCAATTCTAGAACAGGAGTTAGAAGCAGGCACACCCACACCAATATCTCTAGTGCTAGGTAGAAGGATTATGAGCTGGGTCCTTCCTTCGTAATCTTGGAATTGCAGCGGGTACCAGAATTTTATTTTCTTCATTTTCTGCAACATCTTTATCAGTTCTGATACTAAGAAGCAACTTCTTTTAGAATAAAATTACAATAAAGTGGATCCAAATCCCAGGATGGGCCCACAGTTTTGATCCACTGAAACTGAGAGAGACAAACTACTGATGTCACGAATTGATATTATTATCAGCATACATATAAACCAACTAGAGATCATGAAATGTGTTTGTTTCCATCTTCAAGAAAGTAGAAAGAAGAATCATGCACTCTCAAAGATCAAACTGACTTACTGAATAGAAATCATGTGTCATAACTATTGCTATGTGGCCACAAGAATAGTCAAGAGTCTATCTACATGAATACTTGACGCAGTTAGCTCCCTGTCTGTGAGCAGATCAAATGGGATACAAGCTATCTGTGATTATTTTGTAAAAATGTTCCCATGTTTATTCAGCCCAGAAAGACTGAAAACCCCAGCTTGCTTGGCTCCCCACTGCCACACATGGGAAAATGGAAGCCCTGTCAGAGGAAAGGATCATTTTTCATGTTTTCTTTTCAGGATTTTTTTTCCCCCAATCAGAAAACATGTATTCATAGTGAGAAAATTCTTTGCAAGACAGGAAATTCATTCAGGACTGTGGCTTACCTAATTACAATTATTTCTACAAAACCTTCTAAAAATAAATAAAAATATGTATAATGTACACATGGAAATATGTAAAACCTAAGTTACTTTTAATACATGTATTTTTGTCCATAATAGACCAGTTCCTTCTCACACTCCAATGCCAGAACACTTGTAGGCCTTATTTTTCAGTAGGCTGGGGTGAGGAGTGGAATGGAAGTGTCCTCCTTCAAAAAGAGAACAGGAGAAGGAAAAAGACCAACTTTCCTGACTGAAATTATGTAATTCCACTGCTAACAGAATGAAGAAAGGTGTAAACCAGCCACCTTCAGCTCACTCCTATGCTTGTCCCTTCCCCATCTTGTCCTAATTAAAAATAGCTTTAATTTTAACCTGTTCCACACTGCAGTCAGATTTGGGGCAGGCAAATACAAAGCCAGAATTAACACAGAGTTGCTTTAGCCTAAGCGGGAGGTACCTGGTGCTGCAGGTTAGAGCAACATTCCCTGAAAATCCCAGAGCTTCTCTTGTAGCAGCCAGATAAACAGCTGAAATAGCAGCAGCTGCCCAAGAGTTATTTTGGGGGTTAACAGAGATTGTTTACCATATGTGGAGACCAGATAAATGACCATACAACTGCCCTTTCAGTCACCTGGTTTCAGACCTGTCAGTACTACTCTGCTTCCTACGAACAGCTCATTACAGTTATCAGTTGCTACCACAGTAGCTTGAATATTGGTAAATCAAAAATCCCTAATAAAGTAAGGTTCAGCAAAGCTAATGCATGCATAAAAAGCATCTGGATTCCTCTGAGATGCTGCTGTACTTGAAAGAAGCTGTATTAAAAGGCTTAGAAGAATGTCTGTGTAGTTACTCTCTCCCCTGCAATTTATGTCCAGCCCTCTGCACTTGTGATACAAATATTAAGGCTTAGGTGGAGAATGAATGAAAAGTCTCAAAGTCTCCACACTTAGCTCCCAATCCTTTCCATGTTTTTCACACAATGGAGTTACATATAAAATGGGTAAAATCCTCTAAAGTCAACAGTATAATTCCCAGGATAGGAGCTGGGAGGATGCAATCCATATTCTTGCTATTTTATTTTTTTTTTTTTAAAGAAAAAGGAATCAAGTAGGTTATTTGCATTTATCTGATCGTTAGTGAATTATGTTCACGTGTCTATGAAGTCTTAAGTTGCTGGGAAATACAATAATATTATTTACATCTAATCAAAGTGGAAAGATCAACGCCTACTTGAAATCTCATATTTCACAGCAAAACTACTCAACATTTTGAAAAACAACCAACCAACTAAAAAATCATACTGTTTTGCAAGCAAATTGATATACGTGGTCTAGTGAGAGAACAGCTCTTTGTCAACAGTTTCTGAGGCAAATTAACTTCATATCCTGGATTTCCTCTTTTTGCTCTAGTCTATCAGTAGATAAGAATTTTAACCAGTTTAAGAGCACAAAAAATAAGCATCAATATTAACAAGGAGAAAAATACTCTGTATATACAGTTACACATATAATTTCTGTATTACTCACCTCTCACATTGCGATGTGAGCATGAGCTTGTCTCTGGCATCAGACTGTATATAGTGTGTATTTTTAAATATTCATTCCAAATGAGTGTCATGATTAAAAAGTCTGGTTGTACTAACAGTTAGGTCTCTGTGTAATCCAAAGGGTTTACAAGCTCAACACACATTCCAGTCCACAAAGACAATAAAAGATGAACTAGCATAAATGAAGCCAATTTTAGCTATTTATAAAAACAGTAAAGAAATTGTGGCGGAGTAAGGTTCAACAAATCAACAGACAAAAAATACTTCCAGAACACAAAACAGAAAACAGAACTAGAATAACATTCTTAGGAAAGTATTACAAGGTTCTCATATTTCTTAGAAAAAACATGCTACGAGTAAAATACACACTGCTACCTTGTTAAAGGTGAAATTCACCTGTGTTTTTAGTGTTCTTAAAGAAACAACGCTTGTGCAATTACTCTTCCTTGTCTCTAATAACTTCTGAATATGTTGGGCAACTTCTACCGAATCTGAAAGAACGTATCTTTCATTAATTCTCGTATCATTCAAAATCAAGAACTATCAAGAGGAAGGAACATCGTATGCATGTCCCTACAGGGGAGCCTTGCCTGCTTCCAAAACTGTCTGCTCAAAGGGTTCTGTCAGCCTTTTTTTTTTTTTTAATTATTATTTTAATTTTTGGATGATCTACCCTATGATTTTAACCAGACCATATCAGGAAAGGTTTTGTACTGTACCTCTGCAGTTTGCACACACTTCTCAGGGTACACAGATTAAATAGCACTGTGAAGCAGGTAGCGAAGAACACTGAAAACAAAATGTGCATATTGCTAATACACATTATGTACAAATTCTTGCATGTAGTGCACAAAAACTACAGTGACTTTTCCCATTTTAGACATCTGCAATCTTACACAAATACATATTGGGCTTTGTAAACTCATTCATTGGAGAACTGCTATCCAAAACAAGGTTCAAAGGATCAGCTAAGTGGGATGTGAGAAGCAGGCAGCACTGTACTGACAGAGTAAAGGTTATCCAAGTAACCTTCATTGCATTTGGCCAGTTTCCCAAAACATATGGTTTGTTTTGTCCTTATGTGAAAATCTTCCATTTCCACCCTAATATTTCTTAAGACAACATATAAAAGTGAGATCTCCAGAAATTCCCAGTACCAGCCTAGCTTTCCCCTCACTGAAAAGGATGACAGTTTTGCTATTGACTTCAAGGAAAACAGAACAATAACGTGTGCTCTTAAAAATTATTGTTCTGAAAACAACATTTTGCTCTCAGTTTTATTCCAAAAATTTTATTTCCAATCTTAATTTTCAAGTTGAAGTTTTCCATTACAAACATGAAGTAAATACCTAGTTCAATGACTATTTTAAGCATTAATTGTCCTTCTTCCTAGAATCATTTATACAGAACTCTTCATTAAATCAAATAGGGAAAGTACGAAAAACCACAGAAGATCCACAATGCAATGTATGTATATACATTCTTTATATTTATACTTCTATAGTTTAATTTAACCCCTTCATAAAAAATAAAGCCTTCCAAAGAAAAAGTGGCTTGAGTCAAAGCCTATGTCTTTTCTCTATGCAACAGTAAAGTCAACTGAAGAAAAATCGTAAGTCTAGATTTTAACCAAGGCTTGTGTTTTAGAGCTATCCACACTCAAGACAGATTGTCTCGCTTGCTTCTTAAAAACAAGTGAATTTTTGACGAATTTCTGCAACAGTCGTTCTATACTTACCTACGACTACAGAACATGGATTCCTTCCCTTTGCAACATATATGTTGCCTCAAAAATTCTCTCCCTCCTCTTTCCTGTCCCGATTCTCACCACAACAAGTGCTTGGAAAAAAAAAAATTACTCAGACTGGCTAAATCAGTACAAATCACTTGGTAACTTCAGTAAATTCAAAATGTGCAGGAAAAGCAGGATTTAGTTGCTGTTATAACTGCTTCCTACTAATATGGGAAATATTTCTGATCTGCATAACCTACAAAAAACAAGTAACCAAAATTTACCTGAAATCTTTTCAATTCAAAATGATCCAGAAATTTAAAAATATGAACCTTTTAAATAGCATCACATTGTCTGGAAGCATAATGCAAATTAAAATTTTGTCTGAGTATTAGTGCCTCCAACACCATCCATCCCACCTACTGAAGCACAGAATTATGCACAGAGATGATACAGAAAAACATACACACTTTATATTCTGTATATATACAGTCTGAATTCATATTAAATAAAATATATAAAACCTGTTTAAGTCTGTCCTGGTTTTGCTATCACAAAGTCTACTTTATTCACCCTTGTGTCAACAAATGGCTTGACATTTTAAAATACACACACTATGTATAGTGTATTTTTAGGATCAGGCAATGTAATTCCAAAAGACATTAGGTATTCCATAAGCACTTTTAAAAGAACATCAAAAGCTTGTCCACTTTAGGGGGAAAAAAGAGAAATCAAGTCTCCTGAGCCTAATTATCTCAAAATTTGTCCTCTTTCATTCAATTTTATCATTCAATTAGCTTAGAGAAAGATGGATCAGTCGGTTCAGATTCTGTTGACCAGAATGTTAGGACAGTACCTGATTCTTATCTTAGTTTCCTCCAAATGTGGAGTAGATCCAGTGGAATCAGTCAAATCAGTGTTATACAGTAACAAGTTAAATAAGAAAAGATTCAGATTCTGACTATTTAATTCAGACTCAGGAAAAAAGTCCTCCAAGTCTTTCTCATTTGTTTTTTCCAATTGTCTAGGAATACCTACAAGTCTGTCAGTCCTTTACTCCTATTGCCTGAAAGAAGATTCAAAGAAGTTGGATATCTGAATGTCTCCAAAGAAATGCTTTTTGCCTGCAAATATCTAGCACAGACAAAAGGACAGCTCCACTTTTATGCGGATTGAGATGGAGAGACATAATCAGAACTTGTCTCTCCTGTAACACGCAGCTTTCTGCATCACCTTTTTTCCTCACGAGACTTTTCAGAGCTCTATTTGTTAAATTATTTGCGATGGAAAAACCATAGAGGCTTTCACTTTTCCTATTAGATATGATTGAGTCCTCAAGTGATTGCAGATTTGTTTCCTCTGAAGGTCTTTAGCTTCTTTTCTTGTGAAAAGGAATGTTTGTCTCTTTAGGTATTTTCCATTCATAACTTCTGGCTAATTTAATCTAAATTTGACAGATTATCAGCAGTTTCAATAGAGGAAATTTTTGCTAGTTTAGTGGAAATTGGCAACTAAGGAAGCATAGGAAGAGGAACAAAGTGAGTGTTCCCAGTGAAGAAAGGTAATTACACCTCAATCTTTATCCAACACTTTAGCATGTGAATGGATTTACACTAGCCATCCTGTCTGTTGTTAATTCTCCAGCCAAGTAAGTAGGTGATATGAGAGGGATCCAAGAACGTTTTGTAGAGAGGTAAATTAAGATAACAGGATACATTTCAATAGAAAATCAGTCCTCATTAGTTCAGCTGTTTATGAAACAACCTGTTTTACATTTAAATTCCACACTCAGTATGCTATTGAGCGCTGCACTTAGCAGAAAAAATAGCGTTTTGACATTAGAAGAGATTGAAAACTGAACCATTGAAAAAGAGGGAGAAATTTAGTCAGAATTATGACAACTCTTTACTGATATAAAAGTCAGAAGATCTGTGAAAAGGTATCAGATAGCAGCAGCCTGAAAAGCAACTAGTTGAGGGGTGTCATTATGAAAGCGGAGATCTGAGCTTCCTTGCCATCTTGAATGAATGCCAAATCAGAATGCCAAAAAGAAGGGATTCAAGAACTCTTTCAGTTCAGGGCTTAGAACTGTTTCCTTCATACCTTCTCAGACGATGACATTTTCCTTACAAAAAATTAGTTTAATCACATCAAATAAACAACCCAACTATCCAGATAATGCCCTAAACATCTACTAGCCAAGTAACATCATAACTTTGTACTTTCTCCTGTAACCAGGTCAAATTGGAAAAAAGATAAGAAACCTCCTATTCTCCAAGAGCAGCAATGTTTGTCCATTCTAAGAAAACATTAAACCTTACCAGGAGCTCCCTAGGGCAGCGATCTTCATAACAGATCTGAAAAATAAGATCTTGAATCTTTTAGAGAATAATTTTTCATTTTATGGTAAGGATCAAATATTTAAATGTCTCAGAGTCCAAGAAAGTATTTTGGGAAACATGTTTTAGACCTCAAGGACAGCACTGTACTTCCTTTCAGTGTACACAGCTCTTCCCAGTGCTGTGCCTATTCTCTCCACAATACTTTCACAGACAGTAGCATACCACTTCTCTGCCTCTATTTCAACAATCAGATAAGCCAAAGCAGTAGCTCCTCTTTGCTTATCTTCCAAATTATATTCACCTTTTCTAAACAGGTTACTTAGAGTTTTGGATGTGTAGCACTGCAGGTAAGTATTGCACTACAGAAGTATAATGGGTTTGCTATTTCCCTATTTTGCAGAAATACCTTTCCTGATCCTTTTTAAGATCACATTTGCTCTCCTTTAGGATTACAGCACAGTTACAGTTCATAATCACGTTGCAGTTGACAGTCATACCCTATTCTTTCTGTTCCTCAGTCATTTGCAAGCAATAACGTTTCCAACATATAAAAGAGTATGTTACAATTCATGTTATAGGCATGACCTTTCACTTCATACTATGTATCTTATTTTTCTGTCCAGCACTTCTGCCCACTATTCCAGTGCTCCACATAAACAGCAAATTTCAGCTTTCTTATTTGTCATGCCAACTTCCTTAACAAGAAAGCATTAAAATATTTTCAAATCTGATCTTTGAGGTACTCCAGCATTATTCTCCCTCCTATCTAGCATTCTCTTCAGCTTACCTTATTGATCCATCGCAGCCATTTCTTGTCCACCTTTAATTCCTTATTCGAAACTTCATTTTGTTTTGATTAGTAACCTGACCATGTAACAGTGCATCAGATGTTTTACTGAAATGCAGATAAATAAGGACTCCTGCCTCTTTCTAAAAAATTAGTTGTAATGTTACATAGCAGGTTAGCATACTACACCTCCCTCTGGTAAATTCATTTTGCATTTAATCACATTTGCTGTTCACCTCCACGCCCGTAAGCATCCCCTCTCTCAGAGTATGTTCCAAACTAATGCAGGGAGATCAAACTAACAAGTTAGTAGTCAGGCAGATGTCTCTGCACTGTTTTTAAAAAGAGACACCACAGGTACCCTTTTTCAGCCATATAAGACAACCTCCTATTTGATAAATTCTAAAAAATCCTAACCAGTGGATTTACAAGTTCATGTGCTGGTTACTTCAATATTCTGAGGTAGGGATAATCAGGTCTGTTCAGTTTCAACATACTAAGTTCTTTGTGGTTTGCTTCCACCTCAGAAATGGTAATTTCCATTTCTATATATACCCCTTCCTAACAGCTATCCTGCTTTACCTACACACCCTATATTATCGCCTTTACTGAAAACAACAGCAGAGCATTCATTTAGCTTCCAGGTCAGATGCAGATTACCTTTAATCACCACCCAATCATTTCTGTATGGTGTTTTCATTTTTCCTTTCTCATCCCCTCATTATGTTTAGAGTTACAGAGCTGTTTACTATGTGTTTTGACTTTCTTTAAACAGAGATCTACTCTTCTGCATTGGTGACAAACTTGAGTGCTGAATGTGTGTTGAAAGATACTCTATAAACAGGAACAATCTCATTCACCAGTGGGAATCACTGAATTCATCCCCCCAAAAAAGTGAAAAAAAGTTTAAGAACTTTTGAAACTGGCACACCGTTCAATCTGAAAATTGGGCTATGGAGATCTAGCAAAAATATGTGTAAAGAAGTAACAGAGGAGACGTATGCAGGCGCTGTGGAGCTTTTAAATCCATTCTACATTTTCATACATAAAACTGTATCTTCACATCACTGGCTTTTAACAGATTTTGGTCATTCTTTCATGGCAGTGAATATATGAGGAAAACACTAACATATGAACTTGAATGAGCCAGAAAGCAGCAGTGTTGCTGCAAGGCACAACTAAATAGTTGTGCAATTCTCAACTGTGACGTACGCACAGGCTACCATGAGGACAGTAGTAAACTTGTGCCAACTGCTGAGAAACAACCAGCATACATGTCTGTATCCTAGGCAGAGTATAGAGACACTGCCCAGTTGTGTAGGGATGGGGTCAAGAAGGCCAAGGCACAGCAAGGAGCTGAACTTGGCAAGTGACGCAAAGAATAGTAAGAAGGACTTCTACAGGTATGTCAGCCAGAAAAGGAAGGTCAAAGAAAGTGTACCCCACTTGGTGAGCAAGACTGGCAAACCAGTAACAACGGACGAGGACAACGTTGAGGTATTCTACAACTTCTTTGCCTCATCTTCACTGGCAACCTCTCTTCCCACACCTCTCAAGTGGATGGACCACAAGGCCGGGACTGGGGAAGCAAAGTCCCTCTCACTGTAAAAGAAGATCAGGTTCATGACCACCTGAGGAACTTGAATATACTTAAGGTTATGGGACCTGACAAGATGCACCCGAGAGTCCTGAGGGAACTGGATGATGTAGGTGTCAAGTCACTCTCCATGATAATTGAAAAGTCACAGCAGTCAGGTGAAGCCCCTGGTGACTGGAAAAAGGGAAACGTACCTATTTATTAAAAGGGTAGAAAGGAGGACCCTGGGAACTACCGACCTGTCAGCCTCACCTTTATGTCTGGGAAGATCATGGCACAGATCCTCCTAGAAGCTATGCTAAGGCACACAGAGGACAGGGAGGTGACTCGAGACAGGCAGCATGGCTCCACCAAGGGCAAGTCTTGCCTTACCAACCTAGTGGCCTTCTATGATGGAGCGACTACCATCAGTGGACAAGGGAAGAGCTATGGATTTCATCTATCTTGACTTCTGTAAGGCCTTTGTCATGGTCCCCCACAACATCCTTCATCCTTCTCTCTAAATTGGAGAGATATGGCTTTGATGGGCAGACTGGTCGGTGGATGGTCACATGCAGAGGGTAGTGATCAATGGCTCCATGTCCAGATGGAGACTGTTGACAAGTGGTTTCCCTCAGGGGTCCATACTGGGACCAATACTGTTTAGTATCTTCATCAATGACATAGACAATGAGATTGAGTGCACCCTCAGCAAGTCTGCAGATGACACCAAGCTGAGTGGTATGGTTCACATGCCTGAGGGTCAGGATGCCATCCAGAGAGACCTGGAAAGCTTGAGAAGTGGGCCTCTGTAAACCTCATGAGGTTTAACAAGGTCAAGTGTAAGGTCCTGCACCTGGGTCAGGGCAATCCCCAGTATCAATACAGGCTGGGGTATGAAAGCATTGAGAGCAGCCCTGTGGAGAAGGATTTGGGGGTACTAGTGGATGAAAAGCTGGACGTGAGCTGACAATGTGTGCTTGCAGCCCAGAAAGCCAACAATATCCTGGGCTGCATCAAAAGAAGTGTGGTCAGCACGTCAAGGGATGTGATTCTGCCCCTCTACTCTGTTCTGGTGAAACCTCACCTGGAGTACTGCATTCAGCTTTGGAGCCCTCAACACAAGAAGGATGTGTACCTGTTGGAGTGTGTAGAGGGCCACAAAAATGAACACAGGAATGGAACACCTCTCCTATGAAGAAAGGCTGAGAGAGTTGGGGTTGTTCAGCCTGGAGAAGAGAAGGCTGCGGGTTGACCTTATTACAGCCTTTCAGTACCTAATGGGGGCCTATAAGAAAGATGGGGATAAACTTTTTAGCCGGGCCAGTAGTGACAGGACAAGGGGTAATGGTTTTAAACTTAAAGAGGGGAGATTTAGACTAGATATAATGAAGAAATTTTTTACAATGAGGGTGGTAAAACACTGGAGCAGGTTGATCAAAGAGGTGGGAGATGCCTCATCCCTGGAAACATTCAAGGTCAGGTTGGATGGGGCTCTGAGCAACCAGATCTAGTTGAAGATGTCCCTGCTCACTGCAGGGGGGTTGGACTAGATGACCTTTAAAGGTCCCTTCCAACACAAACTATTCTATGATTCTATGCTAAAATACAGTAGGTATGAGGTATTTCACTCCTTAGCTGAGAAACAGATAAGCTACCACACAGATACTCTGTCATGGAGTCAGGGTAAGTGTGTGCACAATCAACACAGGTAGTTGGCATATGGTATCTTGTTATTCATATTAACCTGCTTAAGTATCAGAATCCCCTAAATCTACAAGTTTATTTCCTTCCCCCAACCATTTTGGCAGGTTATTCATATTAACCTGCTTAAATATCAGAATCCTCTAAATCTAGTTTATTTCCTTCCCCCAACCATTTTGGCAGCCCTTCACTGGACACATGCAAGTAAAACCTCCTTGTGCTGAGGAGCCCAAACCGGGCACAGTACAGTACATGCAGTCTCACAAACACTGAATAGAGGGGAATAATAATCTACTTCACCCTGCTGGCTACACTCTTGCTAATACAACCCAGTATGTAATTGGCCGCCTTTGCTTCAAGGGCAAACTGTCGACTGATGTTCAATTTGTCATCAAGCAGGGCCCCCAGGTCTTTTTTCTGCAAAGCTATTTTCTACCCAGTCTGCCCCCAGCCTGTGCTTACTGCATGGGTTAATTCCATCCCAGGCACAGGACTTTGTTATTTACCTTTCATTCTTCCCTTCTTGATTTCTTGTTTTGGTTTCTTTCTTACTTCCTCCTCTGCATCCAGATTATGAGCCACAACTAAATATGGTAGGAATCCAGAATTTCCAAGAGAGAGATCGAGGTGTGACCTCTCCTCCTTTCTCCTTGATTAGCTTTGTAATCAAGGAATTCTTAGTCACAACATGACTATTCAATACAAAAATGCATACAGCATAACATAACTTCTTTCAGACTCTTCAGCTATCAGCACACTGCCCTGTAGACTACTTTTACCAATCTTACTTTTCCCTTTCAGAAACTCTAAGGTTTTATTGCAAGATCTTGAAATGTGTTCAGAGAGAAAGAAAAAGAAAATTCTGTCCATCTACTGTCAGTCTTCTTGGTATTGTGTCTTGTCTTAGCCATCCTTATTTCTTTATTTTCCCTTTATTTCCTAAATGACGACTAGTAATTTGGCCTGTTATCAGGAAGTGGAAATAAATTTTGCCCCTTATCTCGGACTGTAATTCTAGATTGCTACTAGTGCTGAAATTTGCTCCTGCTTTTTGTTTTAAAATCAAATAGCTACATTACCTTGATTTCACAGCTAATGGGGGTGGGAGGTGTCCTATTTCTGAACATGTGCTATTTACAGAACAGTCTCATGTCAGTGCTAAAACACAGAAGGAATGAGTCATCTGTATCCTGTACATGAAAAACTAAAATGATTGCTTTAGTACTTATAAAGCCCTTGACCAGCTCTCCTATTCTAGCAACACAGCAAGAGCAGCACTGCTATGCATCACTCGGGTAAGAAGTGAAGATGAATTTTCACCTTACCAGGCATGCCATATGTAGAGCATTAACTTAAACTGGGGCAAAGAGGATTTACATAATAGCTTTATACACTAATCGTATAGTCTTTGGACATCTACAGTTGGCAAATAAAAAAAAATGGTGCCCTATTTATCAAGATAATTACTCAGGGGATCCCACAACACAAGAGAAAACCTATATAAAATCAGTATAACATAATATTTTTCCTCATTCCCAAAATATCTTTCACAGTCTAGAAAGTACCATTATGGAAAATTCTTCTGTCTTTCACACTGTCATCCAAATACCCTTTAGCAGACACCGCAGGAACATGTGGACTCATTCGAAGCAGTTCAAAGAAGGTAACAGGGAAGAATGGATGTACTGTGTACAGGCTTAAGTTTGCTTGTTTAAGATTACTCATTTGGGGAGGAGAAGTACTGTCAGTGAGGAATACAGCAGTGCTAATATAACCCAAATTTAGTGAACCAGGTCAAAAACAGTGTAAAATACCCAATAATACTTGTCAAAATTATTCTGAAAAGAATGTTGTAATCACCAGGACTTAAAGATTTTATTTATTTATTTATCTTTAAATTGATTTGTGGGTTATGCAAAATGAGGAAACTGCAGCATTGGCTGAAGAAAAAAGCCTGCAGTATGCTAATCACACCCAGCTTTGCCAAGCCACCTCTGTCCTGATCTGCAACAGCTCTTCATTTCAGTTACAGATCTTCCTCGAGAAGAGGTCCTTGGTTATGCCAGACAGCATATAGCAGATTATCGTTGAGAAAAGAATTCCAAGAGGATAAGAACACCCAACTCTTTCACTTGGAACCTCTCTTGGAGTTGAATACTGCTGTATTGTTGTCTTCCCAAAGACAGTTCCAGCATTAAAGGCAAAAGCTAAAATTTAACAGGATCCTATTACTATTTACTAAGCACAATCAACTTACATGACACTTTGAAACCACTGAAAGATGTGACCTCTGTCCAAGCAAACTTAAAATATGCAGTAAAATGAGAGAATATGAATTAGGTATTCAGTACAGTACAGGCAATGAAATTGATAATTTTAGTTTCATATATGTAACATTATTCTTTCATGCACACACTGAAAAGGGGTTGCAGAGGATGTGTGTTGTAAGGAGGAATTCTATTAAGGTACTTCACCACACAAACAGCTGTTCTTTTTACCTCAGTGGGACTATTCATGGACTTAAGAGTTAAGCATAAAATAAATCATACAGGAATGAAGTGGAAACAAACCAGAAGACATCACAAATAATTCTTCAACTGAGACAACACAACCCCCCACTGGTACCCATCCAAAGACAAAGTAGGAGGCTGTTCAATAGTCTTGTAAGAACTGTCTCCAGTATAAAGCCACATGTTTATTCTTTATTCAGGTAAAGACCTTCCTTCCCTTATCTACATCCCTATTGCTTTCAGACTATATTGGTGCAAACCACACTTTACAGAATCATAACTTAAATCTGCATGATCCAATTTCTGTAGCTATACATCCAGATCACAACCATGCAACTCCTATGCCTCAGTTCTGAGCTGTGTCAGTGGGAAAGCTGTGACTGCAACACGCATGATGTGGATAGTGAGAGGCAAACCACCGTTTAATTCCCATCACTTCTGATATAGTGTTGCTGTGGTGGCCAGTCTTGCTCCGAGTAGCTGCCCGATACAAAGATAGTCATTTGGCTCTCCAGTCCAGAAGAGTCACTGTTCATTTCTGAGGAAAGGGTGGGAGAATGAATGGAAGCATGATAAAGACCAAGTCTGGCCCATGAGCTGCCATTTGTACCAAGCTCCTGTAAATCACATAAAAGAGACTCACAGACGAGACGGAAATTTTACCACTGAGCATATTTAACCCATTTCTCCTGCCTGCCTGATGATGTTGGAAAACCAGGTTCTAGATAAACAAACCTCTGCTTATTCTAAAGAGTACTTAACCACACAAGACAGGTTGCTTATGCAGGATGTTCACCCTATGGGGATTCTCTTTCTCACCCTTTGGGATTTTCTTTCCTGTTTTCCCAGATCTCACTGTCCCAGCGTATACTGGAAAGCTCACTTTTGTTCTAAAATTCTTGGTGCACAACCCACAGGGCAGACACTTTTTAAGTCAGTTTGTGCAATGATAGTGCTCTTAAAAAGGTTAAATTGGGCTTTTAAATCCAATACCTTGACAGTCTTGAGTTGGAGGAGACCACTGACTGGATTTGGGTGGCCTGTACTTATACTTTATGGAATAAAATTTTAAAAAGTTGTTTAACCCCAAATGGGTATTTCTAAAATATTCCGTATTTATTAAGAAATTAATGTAATTTCTCATGCAAACTATCCAGGTGACAAAGTGCTACGTACTAGAAGGCACAGAAGTGAAGTCCTTCAAAGTACAGAAACAGAAACTAAAGCTTAGTGAAAGCCTACAGAACATGTGAAAACTTATTTGCCTTTTTTTCATTATTTTATTATACCCCTTATTTCCAAATTTGGTTAAATATACAAAGCTCAACAAGCACCAGCTTTATGCCAACGTCTGCTATCTCTTTGTTACCCACACATAAAAGATGAAAATATATTGTACTTTCTACTCCTCTTCACTATGGAAAAAATTATGTTTTTCTTAAGATTCATAGAGCATCACAGAATCAGAAGAGCCTAGGTTAAAAGGGACCTCAAAAGATCATCTGGTCCAAGCTTTCATGAGAAAGGTAGCCTAGATGAGATTATCTAGCACCCTGCCCAGTTGCAACACATAACTAAAACAGTCACATAACGGAAACATTTTAAGAACTGTCACTCAATAAGAAGCAATGAAGAACAAAACATGTTTTCCTGAAAATATTTGAGTAAATGAAAAGAGAGAGAAATATTTAAAATGTTCTCCTTTCCTCATTATCTTATGCATTATTGATAATGCTATAAAAAATGATTAGAGACTTTATAAACTAGTACAGCATAAACTTAAATATCACAACACAGTACTAGATAAACTGACAGTAACAAGAATCCGTGTGACTAGCTTTTTGGTTAAAAATCAATCCCCATTATAAAAGAGTTCGGATAATGTGCTAAAAGAGGATAAAATGTGCTATATTGACTATCCTAATTAAAAACACAAACAGCAGATCTAATAAACAGCAACAGCAGTAATTGGCTGGATGGTTTCAAACAAATTAAAAGCATACTAGAAAATCCCCCTGAAAGGAAAGTAGGACTCCTGCATCCAGAATCTGGCAGGGAAACTCAATCCATAAGAGAAAGTCAAATTGCCTTCTCTTGCTAAATGCAGTATGACAGAATTGGTGATAAATAAGGAAGCTCTGTTTTGCAAATTATCGAATGCAAAGCAAACTACTGTGGGCACATCCCGCAGTGGTTTACATCCCACTTCACTGACTATGTTGATTACCATTTTATGAGCACAGACAAGTCCTTTACTTGTCCACAATTTTTTTCCCAGAATAATTCTGCTTCTCAGTCCAAGATATAGCTGAGCTTCTAATCACTGTTTTGCATAATAGTCTCTTTTAGTAGCTCTGTACTATTTAGTTTTGCAGCTATTCAAGTGGCAGGACTTTCTAGAGATTGCTGTTTCTCCTAAAATAAAAAACATACCTGCATTAGGAAAAATGACAAATTTCCCCAGAAATCCGGGATGGACAGAATTATAACCATATATCAAGTTAAATAAGGAAGACCTTACATAGCTCAGTCAATTATTTTCCCACTTTGCTATCCAGAATTATGTAGTTTTCCACAACCAGTTTCCACCCTGAAATACAATTTTCCAAATGGAAAATCATCCAGGCACAAGATAAGTTAGATTTTGCCCATTTGTCCAACTTTTCCAGAGAGCCTTAGGTGCACAAATACTCATGTTTCTATTAATCTTTTTTACTCTCAATGTTGCATTTTTCTTGTGTTTGTAAACAATGAACAAACTAAAGAATTCTCTTCTTTTTTTTCCAACATAAAAAAAAAAAAAGTTACTATGGGAGAATTAGAGTGCCACCTGACTAACCAAAGGGGCCTCCTGAGCACAGGCAACATTCTCATGCCGGAAACGCAGAAAGAAATAATGTGCATTCCCCAGACAAAGTTCCCAGGAGATGGGAATGCTGCTGTTTAACTCCTTCAAAGGTAAGGATACTAGAAACATGCATGAAGCTGCCCTGCTACCATACGCTCCTGGGCATAATTAGTCAACCAGAAACTTTCCCTTGAGAATGACAGACAAGAAGAGAATGTGATCACTGCATAAAATAGGAATGAAGAAGTCATGTCAATGAAGTACAGAAATAACAAACTTCCTGACCTGCCAGGCAATGTTTTTTTCTGCAAGGTAACAGATAATGTGAAAGAAATAGATGTGCAAGGACCAACACATAATGATGCACCTGTTTTCTATCAAAACTACAAAAGTTCCTTTGGTCTGGGATGCAGGATTAAAATAAAGAAAATCTAAGTTACATTTTCACAGCTCTTTTACAGTTTTTGAAGTTCAGAGTAGGTTCCTTCCTAGGATCATGAATCCTAAAGGGTCAAAATATGGAAAATGAAACACATTCCCGGTAAATGGTAACTAGTGCCTTGCCACCCCATGAGCTAGTCTAACTTGTCACACCTCCAACAGCCTCAAATTTTTCAGCAATTCCAATTATAGTCAGATCCCTGCAATAGTACAATGCCACTCAGTATTCAGCTTCCCTACATTCAGAAGTGAACAGTTCCTGCCAACAGAAACTTTCAAAGATTTTTTTAAGTAAAAGCAATTGTCTCTGAGCATAGCCTGCAAGGTCCAGCAGGCCTTGGTTTTGTCAGTGACAGTTGGTTACAGCATGCTTAGAATCACTGAATTCAATACTGTCCGTTAAGGCATCTGCCTTTTCTAGGTGTATCAGCTGGGAAGAACAGAACATCAGGGCTACAGTTTGGGACCAAAATTTAAACAGAGGAACACAACACACGTACTCATGACTAGTGCTGAGGAAACCAAACTGATCCCTTTAACTTTCCTTACACTTTTGTTGAGCTCTTCATATGTTCACTTGGGCTCTTCACTCCCATCCTACAGAAAGTTTTCCATCTCCTGTCCTGCACCATAAGGTGCATAGTTACTGACTTGCTAACTTGCATTTCCCTCTGTGATCTCTGATAATTCACTCAACTTCACACACAGGACAACTGACAACTGATCTATCATGTGGCCTGGCCTCTTTTCTTAGAAATTCCTATTGCTGCCTGCAAGGGCACTTGGTTCTCCAAGATGGGAGTTAACTCATCTAATACTAGATAGGTTATATTTACTTCAGTTTTTGCAGCTGTAAAATATATTTTTTTTCTTCGTGCCCTTTTCTTTCACCTCTTTTTAGGACAACCACATTTATGTATCAGATATACAGAAAGGATATTCAATAAATCTAGAGCATAGGCCTGAGGCAGAGTGGTGGTAGTGGCAGATGACTGATAAGTAAACAGGGGAAGATGCCTAAGACAAACCATTGAAAACATGGCTTTACTGAAAATCTCAAAATATCTGTTAATTTCTTTAACATAAAAAAACTCAAGCAGTTGGGTTAATACCCAATCTCAGTTTTTAAAATTATCTATATGATATAGCTCTGAACATATAATGAAAATATAACCCACATGTCCCATAAGGGCTCTGAACTAAAGGAAAAATAAAATGCAGCCTGCTTTAAGAAAGAAAGAAAGAAAGAAAGAAAGAAAGAAAGAAAGAAAGAAAGAAAGAAAGAAATAAACAGCCAAAACCAAATAAACCCATATGACATTGTAAGGTATGAGTCATTATTTTTATTTTAAAATTTTTTAAGTTAACTGGTGCTGGTAGTGACAGTTGTGTATTTAACTGATAGTCAGTCAAGTATCTGAGCTTCAGAAAAAAGTTCACTTGAGATCAAAGGAAAAAACACTTGAAAAGGTCACACTGAATGGAAAGTATATCTGATGCTTCTCCATACTTGTAGGAGAAGATTAAAAAACCGATTCCTTTTATCCAGTAGCCCAGTGCATTCACCTGTGATGCTGAAGACACTCTCAGCAAACTCTTTCAGTTGAAGCAACCTGAACTATTTGGCTCCTGATGAACACAACTATTTAATAAACCATATTGATACTATTTTACTTTGCATATGTAGTTCAACTTCCACTCAAGTAGGCAGTAAAACCTAGGCATCCCACCTCAGAAAAGAGCAACAGAAACCGTGGAGAAATCCAAAAGTATAGGTTCTTCTACCCTTCTTGGTACAGTAAAGAAAAACAATTTGCTCTGCAACGGTTATCACACGAAAACTGGTTGCAATCTTAAATTCAGGCCAATGTAAAAGTGAACTGTCACCAACAACTGCAGTACTGCCTTCCTTCTTGCTTCGCGTTTCCTATTTCAGCAAAACTTCTGTGAATGGAAGCAAGGCTGCCTCTTAGGAGTTTGGCACGGTATACTCCAAAAGAAAGTGACGTGACAGAGATGGATGGCCAAATTTGATTGATAAAAGTTGCCTCCAAAGTTGCTGCCACAAACTGTCAACAAACTGTTGCCTCAGTCAGTCATCAACTGAGGAAGCTGAGCCTCAGTCAACTGAGTTTGAAAGTAAATAGGTCAAAACTCCCTGCCATATTTACCCATCATCTACTAGGATACTATGGCAAACTTCAAAAATAGGTGAGTCCACATTTTAAGAAACACTATTAATAAATAAGCTTTAAAGGCTAAAACACAAGTGGTTATTTCTCTTACCACTTTTATTCTTTTGGTTTTGACAATATTTTTCTTTCTAGTACCTATAATAAAAATTGAAATTAACTCAGCTCAGTTTTATACACTTCCTCATTCACGCTTTACCAAAATTATTTTATCAAAAACAGAACAATAGATGACTACCCATTTCTATGAGTGATATCACTCTAGAATTCACATTTGTTAAATACGCCAGCAGAAGGAGCATAAATTTTGTGTGGATGCCACAGCAAGCTTTATTTTCTGTGATTCAATAATAATATTTTTCAACAACTGAACTGTAGGAAATAAAAACACATACATACACACACACACATTATATATATATACACACACACAAGAACACACAAACATGCACCTGCACATCCTATATGGAACCCAAAGAATATTCAGCTGCAGTTTATAACAATTAAGTAGTATAGCTGAGACTATTTAAGTCTTCTAAAACTTTTTAAAAACATTTCTTACTCTGCTTGTGCTTTCAAAACAGGTTACATGACATTCCATGTCACACATAACATTCCATTAGAATTATGCTGTTTGAATTTAGGCATTTTTAAGATAAAAATAGTTACTTTATTGATATTTATGCAATTTAATTTCTATGTAATATTTTATCATGATCAGCACTTATACACTACGTAGCACCTATGTCTGGGCAACCCTTTACTGTTCAGAACAAGGAGATTCACAAAACATAGAATCCCATTCCAGAATAATGTTTTATTTACCTCCTTAAAACGTCGCCTCAAACTCAAAACAAGTCATGTTAGTGGAGAAATTTCCTTAAAAAAATTTGAATATGCCAGTATTCAATTCGCCATGTTCTTTATCAATTCTACCCTTGCAATTCAGTGATGTAGGATACTGCATGAAGAACAGCTGATGAGCAGTTCACGTACCCTAGCAAAATCTGTTACCTCTAAACTAGCTGAACGTAGGAAAAATGCATGAGAGCTGCACCAAGGGTTAAAGGAATAAAGAACAAGAGAGGTCTGTAGATCATATATTTTTCTCAAAAATAATTTATAGATGCCAGAAGGAAGTACAGTGATTTGCTAACTTTGTGCCTTCTATTTGCCCTTCTCTATCCTTCTCCCTTCTCTTTTTTGTTTGCTGCCCAGCCTAGTCACTTTTCCATCCTCTTCTTTCCCCCTCCCATTGCACCTATCTTTTTCTTTATATGATCTCCTCCAGTCATTCCAAGATTACATCCGCAAGTCCACTAGAAATATTTAAGAAGCAATAGCATTTTCTCATTCCTGAGAAGGGTCAAAACTTAATTCATTCCTGGGGTTTGAGCAGAACAGAAACATTCAGAATCCAGACAAGTCTTTATTCTCTTCCTCTCTCCCCATCTTCAACCCTTCTTGCTCTCAAGCACAGGCCCTGAATCAGAAAACTCCTTCCCAGTATCACAAGAGCAAGCTACAACTGAAACAAGGACATACCTACACTTCAAAGATCACATTTTTATTTTGATATCTCCAGTGTTGTACTTAGAGGAGCATATATATAATTCCTAAGTCTCCTAGGTAGTGGTGATTTTCAAGCCCTACACCCAGTTTCTACAAATCCTACAAACACTGCACAAAATCACTGAATGAAGATCTATACCTTTATTGAGAAGTAACTTCTAGTCTTTACTGCAGCAAAGAAAAGCTTAAAAGATTGAATCTTAAAAGATTAGGAGAAGGCCCAGTACTTATTTCCATGGTTTTGAATCCCATCTTTGATTTTTGGAGAGAAAGCAAGGATGCAATTCAGATCTGCAACTCTGGAGTTGACAGTAATATCGTAAAAAGAAAAATGCAATCCTTCCGCTCACCAAGACTCCTGCTGCCTTGCAGTAAGAATTATGCGTGCAGACTTAGGTCATGGGGATAATTATTTTGTAACAAACTGGATTCTTGCTCAACTCAAGGCAGAGAGAGACAGACAAATATGACTCCATTACTGCAATGTGGAATTGCCCACATAGAGTTTATAGTAGGATGGGAGCTTTGGCTCCAACTAATGACTTTAGGAAACTGAAAGAATTTCTAGTTACACATGAACCAGGAAGAACACAGCTTGGCTTTGAGATCCCACCCTGGAGTTTTCCTGTATTTGACATCAACCAACTTCCAAGCTCAACAAACTTGTTCTAGAATGCACTATGGAAAAAGTATAAACCCATTAATAACACTTCTACAGTATTCTTCTAGATTTGTCTGCACTTTGCAACATTTATTCTTCATATTTCTTACTGCAGATTTACACATTCTTATACAAGATTATCGATTAACAGTTCTCCTAGACTTTCTAGAAATAAACCAAATATCAGATTACCCACATTTCCTATGTTACAATAGGTCTTCCATCAGTTCAGAGTACAGTAAATTGTTGGTATCTTAAAGAAATACCCACAAGCCCTTGAAACTAAAGGCCAGATAGCTATGGCTTTGATTCTGGCAACACATTTTCAAATGCTTAACTTCACTGTGAAGAGTAGTCCTTTCTCTGCAAGTGTACTTGCTTTACTAAAGTGCATGCATGGTTTATGTGTTTGCAGAACTGCAGCCTAAGGGAAGAGGAATTGCATTTTGAATATTTTGTTATCTCAGTGTTGCAGCTCTTGCAATTACTACAAGTTGCCTGATATTTGTTTTTCTTCTTCCAAATCACAAGAGCTTTAAGGGCTTGAAGAATTGAACCGTAACAGCTCAAAACCCCAGATGTAAATAAGAAGTATCTATTTAAAAATGCTATGGGTTTTTTTAGCAACTTTATGATTTTAAAACTGACACAAGAGTGTGCTGCAAGGACTGATCTTTTTTCTCAGTTTGCACATGGATTCTCATAGCAGCTGGGGAACTTCCATGAAGTGTAGTATTTAATATTTTCCCTCAGCCCCCATTAACCCTTTAAATAAATAGAATGGTACACAATCTCAAATAGAATTTCCTAGCACAGTGGAAGTTGTGTTTCTTTTTTCAATTAAAAAAGAAAAAAAAATACACTGTTGGAATAGGAGCAAAAGCCAGTGTGGTTTATGGTAGCATTTGCTCAAAGTTTACCTCTTCCCATCAAAAAAAAAAAAATGTACATTACCCTATATTACACTGTTTCACACTTGTGAAATCAACTGATACAGACAAAATACTGAATTTGATTTGCTGTTTCCCCTTAAATCCAATACTGTCCTCACTTCAATACACTCCTGCAGTTCATTGGGCACGTGGAAACAGCAGCTGCTCTTGAGACCATATGAAATTCAAACAGCTCTTTTAGACTTTGAGAGGTAGGATCCTCCATAGAAAAAATAAAAATACTGAGACCACACTGTAAATTACCACACTTGTCAAATGAAATATTCAATAACAAAATATGGAACATCACACACAGTTATTCAGGACTTTTTTTGTCAAGTGTTCTGTGACCAGCAAAGTCTAGAAACACTCAGCAGAAAAAGTGTGAACACAGTTGAGACAAACTTTTCCAAGGCCTCCTACTAGTTTTGAAACTGGAAAGAGACCTTAGATTAAACTTAATGAGAGCTATTCAAAATCGAGCATTATGTGAGGTTTCAGTTGTTTACTAAGCCTGCAATTGCTGACACTCCAACAAAAATTTAAATATTGACAGGGGACTACTCAAAACAGTTTATGAAGACAGCTGATGAGATATTAGGATGAATGACAATTTCAGAGCCTAGTTTCTGCCCATTGTGCTTTCACAATCCCAAGAAGAATAGCACCGTTTCAAGTTTTTAGAGATCAAAGGAAGAAATACAAATGTACATCATATTTTAGGTGGGAAAACAAGAATGGATAAAGAAAACTGATTTGCTCTGTAGCCACCTCTTTTCCATTTTAGTTTCAGCTTTTAAACAAGGTCCCCTGGAACCCAAATACAGGATACAACCAAAGGTTGTAAGCCTTCCCATTGCTGTAGATCTCTTCAGTGCTCCAGAAACAGACCTAAACTCTGGATATTTTTTTTTCCTTCCCTTTCTCCCCACAGTCCCCCATGCACAC
>NW_010322498.1:32416-45582 GCF_000700745.2 Antrostomus carolinensis
GAATCTCCTTTGTGAATTCCCCTATGGCAAGAAGAAAATAAAAAGCCATTCTGTGAATCTTTAACCAAGTATTGCTATGGCAACAAACATAATTCAGAACTTTTAAAGCATTTTCTAATGGGAAGTATTTATACAGACAAGTTAGTACATGGCTTTAAAACACTCAGAAACGTGTAATCAATCAGGAGGGATTACAGATGAGACAAGACAAAATTAATTTCAAATATAACATTAAAAGGTTTAAACCACTACTGTTTGATGTAGTAGTCAGGACAATGATGATTACAGAAATTCTTGCTTGACCAGGTGAATGAACAAATATAGCTTTGGGCACTGAAGTATAAATATTTCTATAATGATCAAGCAATGAATTTAAATAAAAGAGCTGTAAAATGGCACTTCCTTCTCTGGTTTGATCTTACATAGTGTTTACAATTACACTTTAGTGTAACTTTCAATGGCACAGAACCTCCTCATTAAGACTGAAAACAATTATGGTTTTCCAGGGAAAGGAATGGGCTGTGACTTAGGAGATACGAGTTCTATCTATAACTGGGTCGAGACCTACACAAATTGGTCAAATCACAATTGTTTCAGTTGTTCATCTCTACAATGAGATAATACTAGCTTTCCCCTAACTCTTAGTCCAATTTTTGTTTTTATTAGGTCATGAACTTGTCGAGGCAAGAGCTGGTTTTACGGCATGGTTGTGGAGGGAGAGTGCACAGATTTCAGTTGGGATTTCTGACTGTTGTGATCAGCAGGTTTCAAACAGTATATAAACATTATCTGTAAGTGGAATTGAGAAGTAAAAGTCACAACACATACAATCACAATTAGTTTTGATCAAAAAGCTTTGTCTGTGTTACAGAGAGCACAGTGACCACCTGATTGCAAACTGCACAAGAGGGGGAGCTGAGAAGCAATCTGTGCTATTATCAGTTTTTTCTATTCTCTCTCTCCTTCCCTTTCTATTTTCAGAAGAGTTGAGTCTAAAAATAAGGTGATCGGCAGATAGCACAGCACTGCTTAAATGGGATTTTGTTTAGAGAGCCTCTGCCTCAACAAAAAGGTTCAGAGAAAGTCCTTAATACAGTTTCCACAAGCTGACTTCATAGACTTGAGATCATTTGGTTTTATACCATATGCTGTATATATTACTATATATATTACTGTTTCTGATTCAACTATGTAATTATTATTAGAAGACAAAAAAGGTGATCTCTGCTATTATTCTTTCAACACTAATTCTAACCTTCCAAAGGACCTTTCAAATAGTTTAATAAAGCCAGATACCAACATCTACACACGATCAAACGAACTCCATGCCCCTTCTCCAACCTTGCAAGGCGATTCCACTACTACTATACTACATGTACCATCAGTAGGAAGTTAATGCAGTCCTTTGATGAATGCAAAGCACAGAGTCTCTAAATTCAGTTAGCAGTATATGGAGGGTAGGACTCTATCAATGATTCAAATTGCCTTGCTGTAGCACCCTCTACTATCTAGTGTAGAATTCACACCAAGAAACAGCCCAAAGAACAATATCTGCTAGAGCAAACCATTGTATGATCAGCATGTATTTTCTTGAAGTCCCAAATTAATTACAATTCTATCACTAATCTGACCAAGACAAAAACTAAAACATGCCCAATGCTTTAATTGCAGCAAGTCTGTAACTCATTCTGCCCTAAATTTGCAGCACTGGGCAGTTGCTCAGTTGCAATTATCTGACAAAACTGCTTGTTATGGTGGTCATTGATAAAGTCTTCTCTTTCACAGCTGATACAGCAAGCACGGGTTAAAACAGCACCACTTGTAAATGGCACAAATAATAGCTGTAAAAAAGTTGCTGTGGGGAAAATTTTCCAGACTCCAGAAATCTACTTTTAAAATAAAGTAATTCGCTTCTGTTATAACAGATGCTGAGAAATGGAATTTTTAAAGCTCGTTTACATAGGACACGCACAAATACATTTTTTTTTACTTCCTCTGCAGCTGCAGCTAAGAAACTATTCCCAGATCTTTGCTGAGATAGTTGTTGATTATCACGTGCAAATAAAAGAAACAAACATAAACACATTGTATGCCACATTAAGTTCTATTCCTGACAAAACCTTTGGGGGACAGAAACACAGTCAAATGAATGAGGAAAAGACACAATCCAAACTGAAAAAAGAGGGAAAAGTTATTTTACACTGTTAAAAAAGCATCATAAATGAAGCCCAGTAAGGACAGTGCCAAATACACACTACTGCCACTGTTGTGGTTCTCTGGCCAATTCTACATGATCAACATTCATTGCTGTAGAGTTCTGGTTTTCAGCATCTCACTACTTTTATTTAAGAAAATTTAGTATAAATGGGTCCACATTTTACAATTTTATGCAAGTCTGATTCTAAATTTCTATTTTGACCTCACTGTATGAAGAGAAAGAATATTATCTTTTTTTAATTATTATTTGAAAACAAAACCAACTGCCAGTTTAAGGACACACAACTGCAAAGAAGCCTTGATAAAGCAGTGCTATGATCAGCACTTGAAAATAATAAAATAAACAGAAATGTAAAAATAATAATAACAAAAGAAATTCTCAGACTTCTTCCCTCTCCTCAAAAGCACAACTTTCCAAGGGTTAATCTGACAAACTTCAATGTGTGAGATGCAAATACTGAATAGTTGGCATTTTTTCAAAAGTGGCCTTTTCAGAAGATATTTACCAATAAAACAATTTCTTCAAATTCTCTTTTCCCTCCTGCTCACATATAGATACTGTCCTTGATATCACCATGAAAATCTAGTTTAGAATAACTGCAGGAGAAAAAGCCCGCACTGAAAAAAAGGTGTAACAATAAAAAACACAAATGTAGCGCTTGCAAAAAGGAGCCTGTGCTGTTCTTCCCCCCTGCTTCCATATGGGAGGCCTTCAGTCCCAGAGCAATCAGGTATTGTGTGGGCTGCAAATCATACTTCTGTAAATAAATCAAAAATTATGCCGTTTCTCATGTGCTCCAAAGAATCTCTCATGATTATATTTATTTTTAAAGCATGTGCCTCCACTTATATAAATTACATTAAGAAGATAGTTACTCTATAGGTACATTTACTTCAGAGTAATTTTTACTTTGCATCTGCCATCTAGCCTTTCACCATCCATTTTTATCCTGGGAAGCTGATGAGGAAAGGTCAGTGAGCCTGGAAGCAAATATGGTATTCTCAGCTGAGTACCACATTAAATACAAAATTGACAGCTGCAAGATGATAAAGGGTAACTAATTTTCATAGAATCATAGAATGGTTTGGGTTGGAAGGGACCTTAAATATCATCTAGTTCCAACCCCCCTGCCATGAACAGGGACACCTTCCACTAGACCAGGTTGCTCAAAGCCTCATCCAGCCTGGCCTTAAACACTTCCAGGGAGGGGGCATCCACAACTTCCTTGGGCAACTTGTTCCAGTGTCTGACCACCCTCACAGTGAAGAACTTCTTCCTAACATCTAATCTAAACCTGCCCTCTTTCAGTTTAAAGCCATTTCCCCTTGTTCTGTCATTAACTACCTTTGTAAAAATTCCCTCTCCAGCCTTCCTGTACATCCCCTTCAGGTACTGGAGGCTGTTAGAAGGTCTCCCCGGAGCCTTCTCTTCTCCAGGGTGAACAGCCCCAACTCTTTCAGCCTGTCCTCGTAGGAGAGGTGCTCCAGCCCTCTGATCATCCTTGTGGCCCTCCTCTGGACTTCCTCCAGTAGGTCCATGTCCTTCTTGTATTGGGGGCTCCAGAACTGGACGCAGGACTCAGGTGGGGTCTCACCAGAGCAGACTAGGGAGGGGGGGAACCACCTCTCTCAACCTGCTGGCCATGCCTCTCTTGATGCACCCCAGGATACGGTTGGCCTTCTGGGCTGCCAGCACACACTGTCGGCTCATGTTGAGCTTGTCGTCCACCAAGTACCCCTAAGTCCTTCTCTCAGGGCTGCTCTCAATTCATCCATTGCTCAGCCTGTATTTATGTCTGGGGTTGCCCCAACCCAGGTGCAGGACCTTGCACTTGGCCTTGCTGAACTTCATGAGGTTTGCACGGGCCCACTTGTCAAGTCTGTCAAGGTCCCACTAGATGGCATCCCTTCCCTCTAGTGTGTTGACTGAACCACACAGCTTGGTGTCATCGCCAAACTTGTTGAAGATGCACTCAATTCCACTATCCATGTCACCAACAAAGATGTTAAACAGCACCGGTCCCAATACCCACCCCTGAGGGATGCCACTCATCAAGTCTCCATTCGGACATCGAACCACTGACAGCAACTCATTGAGTGCAAATATCCAGCCAATTCCTTATCCACCGAGTAGTCCATCCATCTAGTCCATGCCTCTCCAGTTATAGACAAGGATGTCATGCGGGACAATGTCAAACACCTTGCCCATGTTTCAGGTAGATGGCATCAGTTGCTCTTCCTTTATCCACCAGTGCTGTAACTCCATCACAGAAGGCCAACAAATCAGTCAGGCACGATTTGCCCTTGGTGAAGCCATGCTGAAATTTTCACTTGGTTAACTTCTGTGGACAAGAGCTAGTACAGAGTACAGAACAAACTTAACTTTCCTCAGTACTTGTCAGACAGGCATCCAAGAACGAGTGCTAGCAGTAAACAGATGGGAGTCAGTAAGACTACCTGGGGACATTCAGGAAAATTAATCCATGTTAACTACACATGGAAATCAAGCAGATTAGCTAGACTACATTTAGAGGTTGTGTGAACATCCTTGCTCAGAATCAAGAGAGCTCTACTTGGTTGATATAATTCAACTGGGAAGAGAAAGTATCCACGTAAAGGATTTAATCAAGTTAAACTAACTCCTTTAAAATGGACATGTTTAATAACACAGCTCAGTTTTCCAGTGTCTCTGTGTATGTAATCCTTGACTTCACATAGGAAATCCTTATAGAAGCCCAAGCTCAAGGGGATATATTTTTGTTAAATTCCTGTGCTACAGTTCTTATTTATAGCCTCCAGAATAAAACCCAGTAAGTAATCAAGTGTTCTCACTCATGACTTGGAAATTAAAACAAATAGCGCTCTGCTACATGAAGCCTCTCAGGTGAGTATCTAATTGTGAGGGAGAGAGAGATTTGATGCTCATAAGCCAACTGCCTAACCTTTACTGCTCACTGCTTTAGGACACGTTATTGTAACTCACGGAACAGGAGTAAAATTCACATCCAGTCACCATGCTTAGCTAAGTCCTTAACTGTCCTGCAAACAGATGCAACATGCTTGTAGCAAAGTGACTGACATGCATTGGGTACATGCACTTTGAGGTTTTAGTGGCCAAGTACACAAGAACCAGGACCTCTGGACTAGTCAGTGCCGTCACTGCTGAAACGCGCAGGCTACGCTCTTAGTTCTTACACTAGCTAGGCTAAATCTAGTTTTTGCTTATTCACAGAAGCTGCGATCACACCTCCTAACTGTAGCTTATATCTGCTATGGCTTTGCATAACTTCACTCATGCATTTACTTCTATGTTTCAGATTCTTTAGGGCTCTGCCCAGCAATTTCCATACGCAGCCAGAAGATCCAAATTATCTTCTCACATGTTGGCTTCAATTTGAAAGACTGAAAAACATGTACATTCTTAAATTTTATCTATTTATATATGTATGTGTGCTTGCAAGCATATGCACATAATTAAAGGCATGGCATCGCAGTGGCATCTTCAGTTTTATCTTTTTTTCTCCCAGAGAGATTTCAAGCCTCACAATATGGAGTCTAGATGACAAATGAACCCTGTATTTCTCTTAAATATAACTGTGGCTTCAAGGCTCATATATGATGCCAGTTATTGGAGTGGAGACCAAAGCAGTGGGTTGTGGGTTTAATCAAATTTGCTTCCCAACAACTTTGATTTTTCTTCCTCTATGTTAATTCAAAGGACAAGTAAATTCTTTCAATTATACTTTATACAACCTAAAACAACATTAGTCTGAGCACTAATCTAGTTCAGACAGCATTAGTCTAGGCAGTAAGGGTCATATTTGGATCACTGATTGCACTTAGTGACTTAGCTGTCATTACTGCTATAGCATCTCTCTTGAAGGGAGGAGGTATGGTTCAGGTACTCACTATCCAGTGCTGTCAGGTCATAGCTTAAGGAATCAGTGAGAGAAGGAAACACACCTCAGTTTAAACACAGATCTTTTACTAGGGCAGGCCTTCCATGGCTGGCAAAGAACCGCAGGCTTCTGGAACTGATTGAGAAAATCTTTGTTGCATAAGGAGACACATTGGAATTTGACTTGTTTAAGGTATACATATACCAACATTCTTCCAAAAGAATCTTTCCCACCTAAACCTGGTTTTGGAGCTTCTGTTAAGAGATACCTGTTGTAACTTTTGAGCATTACATAAAATGTAGGTTGAAACCCCTCCCCAAACCTAAACAGTCCTAGTAACATTCTCCTAGGCACATATTACTAAAACTGTGGCATTTACATACATCCCCAAAAGGGCTCACATTATTAAGGGTGTATCCCTCAGTTCCTAAGCACAAGAGTTGTCCTTCTTCAAAAATTTACCTGTGGCTGAGAAAAAGACAGTTAAATTTCTCTGCTCTCTTCCTGTTGCACTGAGTACAGTCCTTCAGAGTATTATCAGAATAAGAACAAATTCATCCCTCCTCCCCAGCCACTCCCAGCCCTTCTATAATGAAGGCATCCTTTTGGCAGAGAGAAGAGAAAATGTCACGGGGCAACTCAGATTTATTGACAAAGAATTAATAGTAGTAATCATTTTGAATAAACCACTATCAAAATAAAATTCTGGAGCAAACTTCCGTGTTGATACTGCCTTTACAAACAGGACAGTAAACTCAAGTTAACTGTCTGTTACTTAAACTAAAATACAATTTAACTAAAACTTCCTGTTCACAATAGGATAAGGAACAGTAACAGAGCAGAGTAGGCAAAAACACAATATATGACCATTTATGAAGGCACATGAGTAGTTCAAGGTACAGAACAACCATTCTCCTAGGTGCCTTTCCAAATCCTGAGAGTCAGGTAGAATCACTGATTAGATTTTTCTCCTCTAAGAACCAATGAAGTTGACCAAAATGAGGCAATCTACTTGCTAACTACCATGGCTAGTCATATGACTAAATGATAAAACTCACCAAGATGTAACAGTGCCATCACAGGTCAGAAGAACAAATGTGGTTTTGTTTTTGATACCTATGGCATGGTAAAACGATTATACTAAAATAATTTCTAATCATTTCTGGCTGAACAGGACAGAGTTAAGACTTATCACTGAAAATACTCTGATGCCCTCCTGCAGCAAGGAATAAACACAAAATCTTAACATTAATGAAAAAGAATTGCAATATGTGACTGTCTGATCATCTGTAGACAATCATATTTGATAGGTGTACAAGATAAGAAAATTTATTTTGCAAGACAATTCCTTGGTGTTATATATCATCTATATAAATAATTTCCCCTGGAAGAAGTTGTGGTAAACAGCTTCTACAGCACATGCACACTGCAGCTACGTACATATTCACAGGATGAAGCACAGATAAGGTTGCCAGCTTCAAAAAAGAGAGGGCAGAAATGGAAGCTTACTCACAAGTCATACATACTGGAGGTGTGAGGTAGGAGGGAAGAATAACAGCTCATCCTGAAAACAAGGATCACCACACATTCCCAGAATTAATTTGACACTAAATATAAAAATAATAATAAAATTATATATATTAAATATATACATATATATAAATAAAAGATCCATAAAGTTGTCTTTGATCTAAATAAAAGGTTACATCATGTACTGCTAAGACATGTAAGACAGAAAGGCAGATCAAAATTTTCCATATAAAGGGATCAGGAGAAATAGTTTCAGTGACTGGCAGAACTGTGCATTACACAGTCAGCATAATGAATACCTAATAACAGCTATAACCCTGCCAGCTCCCAGCCAGGAAAACTGATTTTGGCAAAATCTCCAGTCTAAGTGAATTTTTTTAAACTTTTAGTACTGGGAAACATTCTAGAAAGTTGGATTATAATATCACTTTCTTTAAAACAATTGTGATTATAGATTTGACAGGCTTTGCCAGTAACAAATACACTCTCCCACTCACCAACTGTGGATAAAAAATTTTGCAAGGCAAATGGACACCAGATTTATTGCCTTCTGTAAATCTTAAAAACTTTCATTTACATACATATCTACACACATGAGAAGATTGCAAAGATACTCTAAGCCCTGCTGTAAGACTGTCAGTCCCTAAAGCTAGAAAGGCAGCCTGAGACAACAGAAAGAGGTGTGAGGGATATTTTTGTTTATTGAAGCAGCCTGGCTTCGCCTTTTCAAATCAGATACAAGCCTGTAACTTCCACAAAGCTTCAGCTCCCCTTTTTATCTCTTGATTCAGAGTACTTAACAGAATGGCCACCAGTACCTGATGAAGTTTCCACTTCCTAAGGGAACTCAACTTGGCCAGCTGAAGGACATAACTTTAGAACTTGCATCAGACATAAAAGGGATGAAAGGACCTACCCCACAGTACTCTGTCAAAGGTGTTACATAAATATCTCCCACTGCATCAATATTTCATGTCTCCTGGCCCCAGAGAGAGAGAGAAGGTTACATAGCATCTCCAACAGTGGAAAAAACACTTTTTGTTTTGTTTTGTTTTGTTTTTGTTAAAACAAACTGAACACTACTTTAAGAATCCATTATAAAATCAGGAAGCTTCCCACAATTATATTCTTAGTTTCCCATCATTTGCCACTGTCATGAATCATACAGTACCAGTTAAATCCTCCCTTTAGATGTCACATATTGCTCCAGGATTAGCAATTATTTCTGTTTCTGTTTGCTTTATTGTAAAGCTTCACAGAGTACTATGTATCCACATAATGCTTTTCACTTCAGGTAGCTGACCAAATACTGAATCTTTTAAAACTATTTTAGTGACAAACATCACTTCAATGGCACAGACGATGAGCCAAGTTCCTTATTTTCCCTTTTAGGCTTCTGTGGAAGTAGTTTCTTTCCTATGAATACTGGCAACTTTGCTTTGTCTAGTAATTGAAATACTAAAACATCTTGCTTAGTGCTCATAAAAGAGACAGCAGTGCTGAAAAAATCTAAATATACTGTGAAAAAAACATCAGGCTTACACACACGTTAAAACGTCGTAGGTAACTTTCACTTCCCAACAATAAAAAAATCCACGTTCTCAGAGAGCTGCCAGGTGTCCTGTAGCTGGCAGCACTTCCCCTTCCCTCATTGCTAGAGTTATCCTCTTCAACCTGTAGTAGTACTGCAAGCCTAAATCTTTATAAACTTAGTGGCTCTTTACACACTCTGCCAGCAACACCACTGAATGTAATTCTCCCAAATTCATTTTGAAAAGGTACCTAACACAGTGCAATGCAAAAAGATGGTACTTGAGTTCAGTATCTCCTGTCTCCCTTCTCTGTTTCATTTTCCACAATAAGCCTCACACTCTGCTCTCCTGTTTATCAATATTGGCAGAGAAAGGTAGCCATGGTTCCAGCTGCCTGCAACTTAATAAAAGTCATTAGGCAAAAGCGTGTCTTTCCATTGCTGCAAACAGAATAATCCATCACAGAAAGAAGAAAGCACTGCCTGAAAGGGGAGAAAATTAAGGAAGGGAAGAGAAAGAGGCCCATAAAATACAAGGAGGAGAAGAAAAGTAAAATGTTTTTGAAGACATATTTTAGAAGTTTACAGGGATTTTGCTGTAAAAATGTTCCTCACATCTAATGCAGTATTGACTTAGCAGTCAACTAGGAAAAAGGCTGGTTTTCTGACTGGCTTAATGTAAGTTGCACCATGAGCAAGACGTAGGACTAGTTGATTTCCTGCGGTTCCTTCCAACCTAAATTATTAGACAAATCAATGATAAACATTAAGAGAGTCATAAGATCTTCTGCTGGACATCTAGAGACCTGGGAGAACAAGACAATCAACATTTCTACAGTGATTGCAAAATGGCTTTGCAGGAGGAAGAAAAGACTAGGCAGTTTTGGGGAAGCTCTTTCAGGATCCTCACCAGGTTGACAGAAAGATACATATAGCTTGGTAGATAAAGTTGTACTTATCATAGTATCCACCCTACCACGATCCTTAGGAACAACAAACAGGCTTGCAGATGACTAGCTACTCTAAAAATATTTTTTTGCCTTCTACTTTTGTTCTGTACTTAAAACTGTTTAAGAATACATTATATACAGTGCTGGTCACCCATTTCTGAAGAAAAGAGTCAATGTATGAGAACTTGGCTAAACCCAGTGGTTAAGAAGGAAAATACCAGAGGAACTATAGCCCAGAGCTAAAACTCAAGGGATTCTGAAATTCCTCCAGTGGTAAAAACATTGGATTGAACTTTTGAGATTGCTAGGGAACAGAGGTACATATGCCCCTCAAGCCATGAAAACTAGCTGTCAGGAAAGACAGTGGAAATGTGGGTCATGGTTAGTATATTCAAATACAATACAAAATTGTGGTGTATAGTTTCCTTCTCCTTTTTTAAGAGCAGCATTTCTGTGTTTATATTCAGGAAGCCATAAAGGAACAACAGAATCAGCATTATTATACTGACTTGTTTGTCTAACTAAAATGATGAGATTGACTTACTCATCTGTTGCAAACAAATTTATTAATCTAGGGCCATTTGTAAGATAGCTTGGGGGTTTTTTTTAAGTATCTAAAAGTCCATTTCTTGCTCTTTGCTCCTCTCTGAAGGTGGAGAATGAAACTCAGTCAAGTCAGATTAACTTTCATATCGTCAGTGTGGCAGTGTTTGGCTTTCAGGCAATAACAATTTTGTTGTCCTCTAAAATAAGTTTACCAACATCACAATTTTTTTTACAATTCTATGGGCTTTTGTACTTCTTATTTTAAGGAAAACAGCTTCTTTTACAGCATTTACATAGAGACTCATTTTAAAGTTTATATATTCTCTTGGCTTACTTTAAGGATAGATGAAGCTGGTAGCTGTCCACTGAGAAAGGGGCAGGAAAAAAAATTCACAACTTGAAGTGTTTATTATTCACTAAACACAATTATCACTCACCAGAAAATAGGCAAACTGAAAAGAATGATGACACTAATTCTTTAATAGTCTGCTGGAGATCTAGGAAGCATTCCTGAGAACTCAGCTAAAACCTTTTGGTGCATTCTCTCATTATGAGAAGCACTGTCAAGAGCTGCAATAATTCCTCTTAAGGAGGCCTAGAAAAAAAGATGGTGTGATGCCTACTGATTCTTAAGAATGGGAAAGCACAAATGTTGGCAACAGAACTCACTTTTTGGTACCATGCACTTAAGATACTGACATGGCTGACAGAAACCCCTGGTATACAGACCCCAAGAACTTGAGAAGTTGGTTTTTCCCACCTGTGTACTAAAGTTTTACACGCTTGAACTATGGGTAAAATCTTCAAAAACATCTCTAGAGTAATGGATATCATCCCAGACTTCTTGGAAAAAAAAAAAAAAAAAACTCAAGCAAATTTTTAACATGGAAAAATGAAATTTCAGGGTAGAACTTAAAAGTATTTACATTCATACTTTTGTACTGTATGAATATGGGGAGCAAATGGCCTCAACTCTTCCTGTCTAAATGGGCTCCCACTGTCACCCTTGCACCTTCCAGGACAAATCAAAATGCTGTAGTGTATTTAATACTTAAAAACAGCTCAGTTCTCAAGTGCAGCCCTGTAGATCAAGATGATCACAAACTTTAGTCCTCCCTAAACAGCTACCTTGACTTTTATTTTACCACTTCCATTATTCCTTCTCTTGTCATTCACCCTACCACCACCATCACCAAAGAAAAAAACATTTCATCTTAGTTATGAGCAACTTTACATATCTCTGACAGAAGAAAAAAAAAATTCATGTGGGAATCAACAAGCTGGTTACTTAGCTCTTTCCCAGTGTCATTAATATATTTTGCACACTGTTAACAGTTCATTTAGACGGCTTGGTATAATTAGCAGAAAGAGAAACTCTCCTACTATGCCAGACCCATGAAGAGGCTGGGTCTGCAGTGATCAGTCAGGATTAGCTAGTATTCTAATTCTGCATTTAAACAGTGTTCTGTATTTAAAACAATGACAAAGAGCAGAAAACATGATAAATACAGTAACTTTTTTTTTTTTTTGCAAAAGTCAGTGATAAAAGCTTCTTTACCTAATTATAGAGAGCAAATGTGGTGACTTTTAGGTTGGAAACGTCACACAACCTTTAATGCAAAGTTCTGTTTCCACTAATTTACACCTCTGCCAAAACCCCCAAATCAACATGCCTATCTTTCAAGTGTTTCAGGATGCTCTAAGGAAAGACATGGATTAGGGTCACAGCTGCCCAAATGCCCAAAATGAAACATTTCAGCCTGTAAAATAGAAAATTACATTTACAACTGAGAAGTACCATAGAAGTTGATTCTGAAGTATCGAAACATTCTTCAGAACAGTATATTCCATTAAAGTTTCAAGCTGTCAAGTCATACTGTAAGGTAAAATATCTGCTTGCTATCTTCTCCAGGAAATGCCTGCACAACAGGTTTAACTAACAGTTGCACAGGCAACCTTAATTCTGACATTTCTTAGAGTGCTTTATTTTTAATGTTATGGTCTTGCACGTTTTCTGAGTGATGCATCTTTGAGCAACTTCCAACTATTGGCCTTCCAATAACTGAAGGGGGCCTACAAGAAAGCTGGGGAAGGACTTTTCATAAGGGCAGTTAATGACAAAACAAGGGGAAATGGCTTTAAGCTGAAAGAGGGGAGGTTTAGATTAGATGTTAGGAAGAAGTTCTTCACTGTGAGGGTGGTCAGACACTGGAACAGGTCGCCCAAGGAAGTTGTGGATGCCCCCTCCCTGGAGGTGTTTAAGGCCAGGCTGGACGAGGCTTTGAGCAACCTGATCTAGTGGAAGGTGTCCCTGCTCATGGCAGGGGAGTTGGAACTAGATGATCTTTAAGGTCCTTTCCAACCCAAGCTATTCTATGATTCTATGAACTTAACAGTTCAACAGTTAAGATCCAGTACCTTCATTACTACTAGATTCCTAAATACCTATGTTTATTTTTTCATTCATTTTCTTTTAGTAGCACCAAAGTGTTA
>NW_010322499.1:0-23639 GCF_000700745.2 Antrostomus carolinensis
TTATATGTATATATTTATATTTTAAATTATATTTAAAAGTGCTACCAAATCTGTTTGTTACAAATATGTACACATTCCTGTCACTAAATAAAATATGTTAATAAATATGAGGGTCAAGGTTGTAGTATGTGAGGTTTATGCAAACAAATAGTATGTATGCCTTGTCCACTAAAACATCCTTGCTGTTCCTCTCACCCAGATAGCCAAAATTTGGGTTATATCATAGATAGCTATCTGTGCATTTGTAAATGTGTATGTTTACATGTTGTGGCTTGAAAACTGATTTATATTTACAAGTTTGACAAAACATCTTTTAACATGGCTGTCAAGCTGTTACAATTTAGAATTGGGCTGCTACGCTATGTAATTAATGCAGGTATCTTACACCTGTTTCATAATACAAACAATTTGAATTTTTACTTAGCCACAATGTCACAATTATTTATGTATTTTCATGTGAATTTAAACTTTCTTTTTTAAAAATTATGTACTTACTTACTTAGTATTTCTGGAGTATTTTCAGACTCTTGTGAAAGTACTGTCTGTTTTCTAAGCTCACAGCTAAACATGTAAACAGAAGGTAGGTATTTTTTAAATAACCAGTAAGGATAAGTTGTATAAATGGATTAGGTTCTCCCTGGGAAGGATAGAAGTTGCTGGTATTTAGGAGGAATTTGATTCTGAGTATGGGAGGGGCCTTGTAGGTTTACTCAGGTGGTTCATATCTGCACAGATAATGTTGCAATAAAGAAGAACATGAACAGACAAGGGTTGAGTAGGTAGACTGGTGCAATGTGAAGTTTAACATGGGGAAGAAATTAGGTATAGTTTTACATAGTCAGCCTTAAATTAGGTTCTGTGTTGGATTCCTTCCCAGTAGATGGGATTCAGATGAGGGTGTGATGTACTCATTAACTTCATCAAGGGAGATGATTAACAGCTGTATTTAAGCTGTTTAACCTCAAAGGCTAGGGAGGAAGATGACCAAGACCTAAAAAAAAATTTGCAGATTATAGCACTCCCCATGGAATGAAATATCTGCTGTAAATGATGCTGAACTAATAAGTGAATGTTAAAGCCATTGAGAATGGTGAGATGCTTTGCTTTTTTTTTTTTTTTAAATGAAACTATTTAACTTAGGTTTTCAAACTGGAGGGCATGCGTCTTCTGGGTGCTTGTTTTCGTATTTTGAGTGTTGTCCATTAGTAGTACCTGCTGTTGCTGTGTGTATGATGAGGACAGTGTCTGTTAGGAAGCAAGGAGATGGGGACTGGCAGTGGATACAGTGCAGCCAGGGAGGGCTCCAAGCGTACTGTGTCTGTGTCATGGCATATAGACTACTTCTAACTCAAGTTGCCGAATCAATATAGGCGTGCTAGCACAGCACTGTGTCCTGCTCTACCTCACAGAGGACAACATGCTGCTGTCCATAGGTCTTGTGCTTGCAATCAGCTTGCTCTGTGCTGATTTGAGGATCTTGTGCTCTATTGTGTGGCTTAGACCTGATCTACATGACACCACACTTGGAGTTAGGAGACCTGGGTTCTGTGTGTGTTTGTGTTTGACCTTGGGCGAGTTTCTCTGTATCTCTGTGCAGTAGTCCTCACATCTCAGTAGTTATGCCCATTGCTGCCTTTCTTTAAGCACATTGACATAGATCCAGAAAGCTTTATATAGAAACATTAAGTGTAGTTGTTGCTAAACACTAGGGGATATCCCTGACTTCTGTTTTTCCTTGCCACGTCACACACCAAATTTCCTAAAATCTTTAAGGAAAACAAATTTCAGTGAATAAGTAAGGCAATATATCCCAGGTTATCCTGGAATTTCAAGTGACTTGAGACTGGATAATTGAGGCTGACCTGTACATTTGTTTGAACTGTTCTTGATTAAGGGATGGGTCTGTTCATCAGAAAAACCACAAGTGAGAATTTGGCCTTTACATTTAGATGATTATTTTTATACTATGTTTCTTGACCTTTCAGTGCTGTGTTTGCTGCTTGTGGTTGCTAAGCACTTTTTAGCTCCTTTTTTAAAAATCGGTCACAAGACACTGATGGGTTTGAGCCTGTTTTCAAGAGCTGTCAGAGTGCGCTTTTTTTTTGGTGGTGGTTTCCCCTCATTCACTGCAGTCCTCGCATCTCTCTTGCTGCTCAGCTGCTAAGACCATGACCTAGCTGATGCTGTAATACTTCTTCCTTTTTCCCCTTTGACCTACTGTTTTCAGAGTTTTCTTAAGAGTCCTCCTGCATGTGAACCACACATACTGCAGTTTGATGCCTCTCTGTGTAGCTGCTGGTTTTGCCCTTGCTCTACAGTTGACTTTGTGCAAGGTTTTTCTTTCACAGTGATGTTTGTTTTCTTCACTTTCAGACTTGAAGACTGCACTCCTATAAAAGTGTTTATCCTGACAGCTGTTATTCATGTTAGTAACGATTGCAATAAACAAATGGATTTATGGCAAAGCAGAAACAATATATGCATGCATGAACTGAACATGTACTTCCTCTGATTTGCAAATGTACTCTTTTACATGATTCCAGAATTATAACTATTTATTCCAATAGTTTCTCCAAAATATTCACACCACTCAGCAGGACAGAAACTTTTCAGTACACAAGAGATCTGTTTTTATAGACTGTTTTTCAGTTTCTGACATATTGGCTGAATGTTTGAACTAGAAGATGACAAGTAATAGCTAAGTGAGTTTGGTCACTGGGACTTCAAGATCTACACTAAAATAAAATCTTGTCTACATGAGTGACTAACCTTGACTAGGCTTTTAAGGCTTGAAATCTTTCCTCTCTGAGAAGCAGATTTAATCAAAATAATTATGACCACCCTGTCATAAGTACACTTGTAGATTGAACAAGTGTTATTTTTTTCCTTTGGCATCTACACATAGTTGCTATTGCTTTATTTAATGATACAAATCTAGCGTTTAAGAAGCCATTTCTGGATTTCTGGTGATTTCACATCTGTTTTCACAGCTTTATGAGAGACTTTTGGAAATACTGAGCACTGACACTTTTATGAGTAGCTTCCTTTTTTGGTGTACACCAGTAGTCATTTCTTGGTTGCTAAGAGGTTTTATGCTAGCCAGTTAAAAATGTAGACGGTATTGCTCAATATAACAGTTCTCAATTACTTTGCTTCTAAACTATGGCTGATAGCTGCTCAAGCTGAACATTGTTTGTAGCTGCATTTACCCTTGACATGCAGTTCTCTAGGATTTTTCTAGCACAGTGATCAGTGATCATCATCAACCCATTCATATTTCTTGAAAAAACTTCTACTTTTTATAAAGGTTGTTCTATGGTTCTAATAGTCTCAGCAGCAGCATTTTCTTTAGGTAGTTTATTTTCATCTTCTACTACAGTGACTTAATACTTGTTTTTACAGGTGTAGAGGGGAAGCAGTACTGTAAATATATTTGAGAGACAGATAAAAGATAGGAATATTTCAAATTTCCTCTCTTGTAATTCTACTACTTCATTAAAAAAACCAACCCCAAAACAACTTAGTCCTCAGTATTCAGGGGGTTATTTTATTTTAAGAAGTGTGCATTACCAAAGCAAGTTAGGCTTGCTTTTATATTCTTGCTACCCAGTTTCTCATGCTTTTTTGGGAAAGAACAAGAACCTGGGAATTCTGGTATCCATCCTGCACAGAGACTGGGCTGTTTACAAGGTACGAGCTTGCAAGCAGTTCTTACCAGTGTCCCAATCCTTTGGTGCTTCGTGATAATTGTTAGGTTATTGTGTCCCATTCACCCTTTTATAGCTCTGCATGATTTGTGCTTTTTTTATTGCTAGAAATAGCGATTTCCAAATACAAAAAGTTCTAGTAGCCCACTAGTCAAGCAGGTAACACTTAGAAGGTAAATGTACTTTTCTCTGGTTAAACTCTTTGCTGGTTTTACAGCAAGCTTTTTGAGGAATGCTTTGCTCTTACGTACCAAGTGACAACATTTCCTAATGTCATCATCTCGTTTTCTCTCTCTTCATACTCTCAAAGCATTACGTTACCAGAGAGGGGCATCATTCAGACAAATACTGTTTTGTCATTTTGAAATTCAAATATTTAATTTTTTTTGTGTATCATACAATGCTGTTCAGACTTCGTGAAAAATCTGAAACTGGTCATGTGCATTGGTTAAATCATGTTATTTTGTGTACCTGAAATACTTCTCTTTTGAGCCCCATATATCCGATAATAGTGACTGGTGTGTTCCTTACAGGGTAATGGGACAGAAATACAGGCAAATTTGTGGGAGTTTGACAAAGATATTTAGCGTAGTTCTGAAAACACCACAGCAAAACCTTGAAATTAGGCTTCGTTAGGAATAATTAAAGGAGCAAGTTTGGGGCCAGCGAAAGACCAGATCTATGTGTAGGAAGCAATACAGAGCAGTATACAGTGGAAGGATGTAATTTCTCTGTTCTTGAGCTTTTTCAAGGCTCGTATGTGGAGAAAGATGAATTAAAATTAGGATAAATTGATGAAAATAGATTTTTAAAATATTTTTTTATTTTTCTCTTAAGTCACTGCTTCCACCTACAGCTTTCTTCCGAAACTTGAAATGAATGAAATAACTTTCAACTTTCATCAAATTAGAAGTGCTATGAGAAGCCTTTGGGACAGGGAATTTTGATGTATGTTTTCCAATGAGTGGCATTCTCCATCTGGCCCTGTACCCTGTCTAATATTTTGCACAGCCTTGGAAATTTTGGTTCTGTATGCTTTATTTGCCATGGATATTTGCATCACTGAGAGTATTTTGAGAGACACTCTATTGAGAATAAAATTTTATTAACTCATTGAGGATATAATACTATTTTTATGCAATAATTTTCCACTTCAGAAAGCTTTTGTGTAATATTATAAATCAGTTTCAAGCTAAAATAGACACTATGGAATTTATAATCCTTATTTTCTAAATGATAATGATAGTACTAATTAAGTTGCTGTTTACTAGGGAGTCTCAGTCCCTTATATACTATGCAATGGAGGCAGAGGGGGAAATCTGCAGGAGAAACTCACCCTGCCTTGTCAATGACATGTAGGTGCTGCTCACAGCAGCCCAGGGCAGGATTCTGTCCGGACATGGGAGCACACGGCTGCTCATGCCTGTGGTCCCTTGGTCAGCTCAGAACACAGGGGCTTGTCCCCGGACCAGCGCCGATTCGGTGCGTGTATGCCAAGTGACAGGTTCTGTTGTTATACAAATGTGTATTGTGTGTGCTTTATAGTAAAGGTAAGGATGATTCTAGGAGAAAAAATGACTGTTGACGCTTGAAAAACTTCTTGCTCTGAAATGTTATGTCGTAGGTGTTTTTTCTACTTTCCTTTAAAATACAGCAGCCTACTTTGATGAGTGACAGGTCTTCATGTTTCTTATAGGGGAAGGAAGTAGCAAAATAGCAGCTTTGATTCACCTTTCTCTTGGGGGATGTTACAATATATTCCATAAGCTGCAATGTCATTTTTGTACCAGTGGTATTTTCCTTTTCCAGTGGTCTTGGAATCTTTTTTTTTTTTTTTTGACCTGAGGTTTACGCGCCATCGCACAAAAAATTTGTAGAAGTATTCCAATTTGCTTTAATGTCCTGAAATACTCAACCTGCCCCAGAGATGATGAACTGTCACCAAAACGTAAATCTTTGGGGGGTTTTTTTGGGGGCTTTTGGTTTGGGTTGGTTTTTTTGTTGTTGGGTTGTTCTTTTCATTCTACAAGATGATATTTTTTCTTTGAGATGATTAAGGTTCAGTCTTGGCAACTTTCTGTAGGCAGATGCGCTGCGGTGCTCCCTGAGCACCACTGCTTTTGGGGTCTGTGAACACACACCAGCGGAGATATGCACACCCAGTTGCTGGACTGGGTGGGTTATAAGCTACCAACTGGTTTTTATCAGCCTGCAGTTTTCCCTTCAGTCTAAAAGAACTGAAAACAATTTTGTTTGTGGAAAAGCTCAGTAGCTGCTTATAATTAACTCTGTGACAGTGATTTTCACACAAGTCTATTGCTTATTTTATATAAGCTTCAAAGGGTTTTATAAAAATGAAATGTTTAACTACTGGAAAAATAAATAAAACTGAAACATTGCAATAACTCAGAGGAGATATGTTTTTCCAATGTTTTCTGGGAAAATGGGTAACACAAGGTACATCTGGAGATCTGGCCCAGATCAGCTCTTCCATGGTTAAGGTTGCACACAGTACCATTTTTCCATCTCTTTGTATGTGTGTGCCTATATGCACTAGATTTTAACAAGGAAAACAAGAAGGAATATACCTCTGAAGAGCTTAATATGACATTTTCTTGAGTCACCTGTATGAGATGCTTCAGGGTTTCCTTCTGTTTAAATGATGCTCTATCCATATTATCCTGCCAGCCTGCTTCTCTTGAACTTTTTTGTTCTGGCTGCAGCTGCTCCATGTGCCTTTCTAATACTTGCTCTTCTACCATATTTTTTGGTGACCAAGCGCCTTTCTGCAATGAATTCCTTCCTTCCATCTTTTGTTACATCAAAGTGTTCTGTTTTTAAAGTGTAATATTTAATTATGTTTGTGCCAATTTGAATATAAAAACTCAAATCACATTACGATTGAGTTTTTGAGAAAATCTTTGCATTGTTTGTGAAGTTTTATTCTCAGAATTTCTTTTTATCCATGAAGTAAATTATTTCAAACAGTGTAATGGTTTTTATTTATTTATTAAGTAAACCTCATGGCATGACACTCTACAGTATAAGGAAACATTTTGACACATAAAAGTAGAAAGTAACTGTTATGATTTAATGGACAACAGAAAAGGTTTTTTCTTTTAAGATCTTTTACCATATGTTCATAGCAGTAACAGTGTGTAGCTCATACAGGGGAAGAGAAGAACTTAAATCAGACCCAAAACACACACTGTGAGTTCTGTAACATTTTGTATCATTTTTACAGTCACTTACAAGATTTATCTTATCCAGAGTGTTAAAGCATATCAGATCTATCGTTCGTTTCCACAGAGAGTTAGATATATTCTGTTTGCGTGCAACAGCATTGCAATCATGTGTCATCTCACTTTTGGCATTTTTAAAACATCTTGATTGCAACTGCAGTGCAGTGGTGGGGTTTTCCTTTGGCAATAATTGCAGGCATAAGAGATGGCTATTGGGAAATATAGCCCAAATATATCTATATATCTGTTGTCATTAGATTTTTGTTACGTGTTTGGGCTGCTGATATGCAGAACTGAGGGGCTTCCCTTGGCACAATCTATGTGTGTGCACACGTGTGGCTGTAACTTTGACCTCTGGTGCTGTTTTATTGAGATTGCACCTGGGTCTGAAAGGATATGCAAGCCAGGGAAAAGTGCGTATTTCTATACTTCAGCTAACTGCAGTTCTTGGGAGATCCTCTGGTCAGGGTGTGGGCTCTTTTAGTTTTGCTGTTATGTGGCTGGTCAGTACCTGTTTCAGCCTCAGTTCCAGCAATTGTTATTCTTGATTAATTGCTCTCCATCTATGCTTATTTGAATTGTACTTCTAGAATACTATCTTATTATTGTACTTTTTCAGATGGGAAGGACAACAGATGACATGTGCAGTGAACATCCTAATTTAGGAGTTTGCTTTGGTTGTTGGAAAAAAATCAATTTTTTTTTCTTTTTTCTCCAACAGGATTGTATCAGGCCACTTATCATCATATTGATCCAACAACTATAAGGCAATTACTTCATTGAGGCCAATGGAGATAACTTCAATAGCCGTAATTCCATTTGTCTGCCTGCTATATAAATTGCCTTCTCAATCACCAGGTAAGCCTGGGAATTTCCTTATTATTTTGTTTATTATTAATTTTTGGTAAGGATAGGTGACAGCTGAGTGACATTTCCTTTTTGGTAAGGGACACAAGAGGCCTGGTTCTCAACTCAGTGCCTAGTCCAGGCTTTGACCTGGGACAAGTGGAGCACGGAATAAATGATCACAGAAAGCTTAATGTTTTACTAGGCTAACACAGTTGTCTGCACGTACCTTCCTTCTTGTTCATTTATGTTCCAAGACCAGATTTTGAAACACCGAGTTCTTTCAGGAACCAACTGGATTTTTGCTCTTAACACTTCAGTAGTTGTTGTATTTCAGGTGCCTCTGTTGCATAAGTTTGTCCTTATTCTGGTGTCAGGAATGATGGGGGTGGGAGTTGCGGGAAAGGAGGATGCTTTTGCCAGCATCACAGAAAAAGCTCTCCCCTCTCCTTAGCCTCCTGGGAATGGATCTGTACTTGGCTTCTTGCCATGCATGTTTGAGTGGGGCATTATAGCTCTCTCTGCTGAGCTGAACTCTTGTCTTTGAGGTTTGTTTGGGTTTGTTTTGAAAGACTTGGATGCAGCTGTCCTGAATTTCCACTCAAATATGTTCATTTGGCCTTGCTTGTAATGAGCTGAATTTCATATTGCCTGTACTGCACAGTCAGCTTGCTACACAGAATCTTAACAGCTTTAATAATTCCCCTAACCATCCAATTAGACTAATAATAAAGGCTTAATTACATATCCAGTTAATCATCAGATTTGTTCACTGAATGGCTTTAATTGGTAGATAGAGCTGTTACACTATTTCAGTTTGAAAGCTATCACCCATTTTTGCTCACGGCTATATCCACCCGATTGTTTTTTATGACTGGGACTTGACCAGCATTTATTAAGACAATAAAAAGGCTCAGGAGTAAAGAAACATAACCATGCAGTGCTGTGTCAACACCCTTCTACCTCTGGGTTCCTGTGTTCAAGCCAGGACCTCTCTTTACAGTGCTCTTGTACTGTTCATGTTGAAGGAACTCCAAATAGCAAATGGCTGCTTTGCAGGTTTCCAAAAGTGAAGCTGTTCTGTATTCTGCCCGGGTAGTTCCCTCAAAATGACTGTTAAAGACTTTGGGACCTGGAAGCCCCTTGGCTTTGTAGGATTCAATAATGCACCACCTAAGCCATTTTGAAATAGATACTTCAGTAGCCCTGAGTCTTTTCTTATTATGGAAACATATAAATTGGCTCATCCTGTAAAACCCTTCAGTTTTAAAAATGTAAAACCTAATTGCCTTATGGACATTCAAAGAATGGAGGCGCTTCTCTGGGGAGATTTTGCACTGAACCAAAAGATGACAGAACTAGTTACTGATTAAAAAGAAAAGAATAGTTAACCTCTTGATGCCAGTTGTCAGGATTTCCCCCACATATATTTCTGCCTGATTTAATCAGATCTTACTTCATTTTCTTCAGGGTTGAATGGGGTAACTGGTTACACAAACCTCATTGTCCCAGTCATGTTCCCTTCATGCTTTCAAATCAAATGCCCTGTACAACTGCAAAATAATTTCCTTCCTTTAACAAGCCTTCCAGTATCCTGAGTTCAGAAGACTCATGTTTAATGTTGAGCTTTAGCTGACAATATTGACCTTCGCTGTGTTTTATGAAGGTATCATCTGGAACTACCTTAGTTTGGGGGGGAGCCTTCTAGTATGTCAAGAATAATTATTTTGCCTTTGCATAAATAATCTGTTATCAGAGGAGAAGAAATGGTGATATATTTAGCAGGCTTTACTCCCCGGGGAAGTAAACGACACATAAAAATGAACTTTCAAAGTCTTGGTCTATAGAAAAAGGAGCAGTGTGTGACAGCAAAAAAAAGTGAATTTCTGTGAATTAGTACCACTCATTATTCGTGCCATACACACTTGCTGCCTTACATTCCCTGCACTGTAGCTGGAATATAAAATAAAACCTGGCAGCCGCCTCCCTGGCCCTCAGTGGCAGCCGCTCTGATTGGATACCACCTACAGCATGGCAGTGAGCATCAAGGAGCTGCGAGCTGGGAAACATGCAGAGCAACCGTTCCTTAAAGTGCATGTCACAAGTTACCTTTAAATACATTTAAGTGGTTTAGGTTTAACAGGCACCCCAGTTCCCCCTTGCATCTCATTTAAGGGGGAGGAGGGGTGTACAAACAGATCAATAGCGCTTTGACAAACTGTGTTTCCGTAGCTGATCCTTAAAAAAAAAATTAAAAAAAGAATAAAAGATTTCAGAAAATGCACAGATGCTGAACCTCAAGTATGAGAAACGATCCTACTTCAGCAGTCTTATCTTTAGAGTCCTGGATTTCTGGCTGTTTGGCGCAGGAGCTGTAGATTTGTTTAGTATGCATATTGCACATAAAGATTGAACAATGTCAGTGAGAATGTAGTGTGTAACCTTTCGATTAACTTCTCCTCAGATAATTAATGTAGTTATTCGTAATGTGCATGTGTTCATGATACAAATCTAATACTTTCTGTAAGCGAGGTTGGAAAAAATCAAAGTCTTGCTGCTCAAGTCCTGAGGTGCTGTGTAATGTCTTCATGCAGCAATATGCAATATATTGATATCACAACAACACCTAGGTGACACAAAAACTAACAGCTACTGATCCTGGAAACCTTTAGTGAATTGATTCTCATGGGCTTCAGCTCACTCTGTATGACCTCATCTCACCTCTTTGTGCATCCTCCTTCCCCAAAAATGGGAGCGGAGTACTGATAATAGTCTGTCCTTTAGCAGAAAAAGGGAAAAGGAGTGCTGAGCAGAGCCCACCCATTCCCTGAGTGCTTTTGAGGGCCAGTGGAGCCTTTTGGGAGTGCTATGTTTGGTGTCCCATTTTGCCTGCACTTTCTTCTCCTGGCTGGCTGCTGAGACATCTCCTTAGCAAAGTGCCCAAGCAGAGTTGTATGTGGAGGCTCATGACTTTGGAGAGAGGAGTGTGGAGAGAGCACGCTGTGCTGGGGTGGACAGACTATGCATGAGGGAGGTGCAGAGCAGGCAGGTATCACTGCCATCACATGCCTTTACTGTCTACACCATGGGAAGATTTCTCCTAGAACAGGTTTTGATTTCACAGATACAGACAGTTTTGGAAGAGGAAGAGCCAGACGTGCCTACACCCATGAAACCTTATTAACACCTTGCTCACAAAGATTAATAGTACTGTGATGCACAGTGGCTCAAGTCCCAGGAGACACTGGAGTGCCCATTGCTTTCATACGCTAATAGCACGTGATGTTGTGTTTTCCCCTATTTTCTTGTTTGGAGACACTAGAAGTTTTCATGTTTTTCTTTCTGCACATTTAAAGCGTCTTCCTTTGCTTTGTTTTAGCTGCTTGATGTCTTCCTGTTGAAGGGGCAGTTGCAGATTAGGGCTATGCTTGTTTGTATGCTTACTTTCTCTTGATGCTGCAGGCTGTAATGACATGAGCCTCCAAATCATTAAAAATTTTCCTTTAGTCTTGACCTTAGTTTAACAAACTGTTACAAAAGTTGGAAGGGATCAGTATGTAAAATGGGTAAAACCAAAGCTGATACTTTTTCTCATTACCTTTGACTGAAATTTTCAGAGGACACTAAGGACACTTTACAATAATGGAAAGAGTTATGTCCCTCCAATTTTTTTTTACTAGAGGTAATCTGTGATAAGGGGTATTTTTCTGAGCATCTTCCACTATTCCCTTAAAAAGCATCATTAGCTCTAACTTCAGTATGCCACTGATTGTAAAGTGGACATAAGTAAAGAGACTTTCTTCATGATCAGGGCATTCTTTCTAGGGTTACTGCTTTTCTGTACCACTCTGTTGTGCCATAATTATCCTTGGACTCTGATAGAGGTAACACAGTGCCCGTTTCTTGCCCTGGTGAAGGCCAGTGCTGCCTTCTGAACTGTAGGACCTTCATCATTGTTTTCAGATAAGATTATTTTTGTCTGCATAATCTTTTAAAGGCTTTTTGAAAATCTGGACCTTAGCAGTTCTCTGGTTATTTCTGTCTGCCATACCCTGTTCACTGTAATTGAGTTGAGATTCCTTCATCTGTCCCTGCCATTATGCAGTGTAACACGTTGCTTACAACCATATCAGGAATCTTCCTGGTTTATGATGGTTCATTAAGTGCATACAATTAAGCATCTGTTCAAACTAAAATGTTAAACTTTATGGCATTTGGGTTGACAGTCAAGTGTGCTCAGTACAAATGCCACATTTCAGTACTTGCCTTTTTAATATTTTATTATGCTGTCTTAAAATTAGCTTTTTACCCTTTTTTTCCCGACCCTTTCAGATTCTGCCCCGAGAGAAACACTACAGCTTGTTCTTGCTTCTCCAGAACCTTTTACAGTTATGCCCTGGCCTATGTCAATTCTCGTTTGCCTCCTTTGTAAATTATATGAGCCTTGAGACCTTTTCTTTTTCACACTTTGCATCAAACATTATTTCTTCCTTTACATTTATTTGACTCTATTTAAAAATCTGAAGTGTTCACTTTTATTTTTTTCACCCACAAGAGCAGTAATTAGTTCTTGGAAAGCTCATAGACCTGCAAACTATACCCTTGCTAAGTGAAGTTGTCCTGTGATCCTATTGCTGTGATTCTTCCTTGTTTCAGTGTGCATCCCTCTGTCTTCCTACTGCTCATCATGGTCTTGTCAACTCTTTGGTGGTCAACTCTGGCCAAACTCTTTGGTGAGAGGCTTTATATTTTAATATATTTCTTTATAGCTGCTGGTGCACAGTAAGAATAAATGAATGTTCAATGTCAATCTACTGAAGTTTATTTCACGTGCCAAAACTGTTCTCCTAAACTTTGGATCCAGAAGAATGAGCAAGTTCAAAGATTTCTTTATGTCCACCAGCCTTAACTGACAAATTATGAATGCGGTGTAAAACGACTGCAACAGTGGTCTAACCTTTTCCTGGTGCTCACCTTACCAAAGGGCTGTTACAGCAGAAGATAACCCATTTTCAGATGCATTTGAGTCATGAGCCTTACACAGAAGGACATAGATGTGGCTACTGTACTGGCTGCAGAATAATTTTGTTTTTCCCCCTCCAAATCCATTCTAATAACAACATATTAAACAAAATGGTGTTGCTCGTGAAGGAGACGGGACAGTCACTGTTAAACTTCTTTACCCGACTGTCTATGCTGAGGAGTTGAAATGTGTGAAGGGAATTGGCCTCTTGAGGAATTATACAGGAACTTTTGACCATGTTTCTTATTTAATATCATTCTTTTCCTCATCCTGTATCTCTTGGGAGAAACAGAGTATTTGTGAGTCAGTGTTAGAACAAATGTTACCCTACAAACTAGATATTGGCTGTGTAGTGGAAGAACCTGGAAGATTTGGGAAGCTAGGATTGGTACATACAAACATCTAAAAAGCAAGTATAACCCAAGCGGTCTGAAGCTCCTGAACATCTTCCAGCACTGATGATGATGATGTTCGTTACTCGTTCATGCAAGCCCCCAGCACTTCTCTTGTTCTTTACTTGTGTGAAAGTAGCTTTGTCCACTATTTCATCCTGCTGGGAGAGCTGGCTAAGCAGGAGGTAACTAACTTTTCTTCTTTTCTTCTGTTATCTTTTAGATTAGCAGACCTTAGTTCCCTTCTTTTCTGTTTTGTTGCTCCTTATTTTTGCTTTTGGTTCCCTCTGCCCAGCTGAAGCTGTAGCCCAGGAGTGGGACTGGGTGACGTTTGTGGCAGACTGTGCCTGCTCATCTGTCTGCTTCCTCTCCCGGGTGACTTTGGGCCTCTCTGCTCCTGTGCCTGCCTCCCCCGTGGGGCTGTGCAGCCAGGGCCAGGAGCACTGGGTTTGTGTGGTTGCCCAGAAAAAGTGATTGATCTCCTTTCTAGCTCAGCAGTCAGAAAAATGTTTCCAGAATTGAGTAGGAAATGAAGATATCTAAAAGTGGGGCAACTCTAGCAATATTTTGCAAAAGGCAGAAATTAGGAAGTATCATTGTGAAGTCTTAAGTTGCTTTCCATAGTGTTTATGTTTTCCTAACTTCCCAGTATCAGAGGTTTTTATGTCAGAAGTATGCTAGTGTGAAATAAAATTCAAAATGCCAGGGGAAAATCCAGCATCCACTAAAGGAAAATATTGCAGAAGCAGGCCAATATTTTTTCAAGTGCCTAATTATTTGGAATTTTAACTTTTCAGTCTCCTTAACAAGTGATGTGATCTGCAAACTCTGTGTGTTTCTGTTGAGTCCTGTCTGAGGATTTGAGGGGTTTTGAGTTCAGGCACCCATTTAGAGAAATGAACTGGCTGACTTTTGTCATTGTGTTTGGTGATGTTGTATGAAAGACTTTTTCCTGCATACAGATTTTATTTAAAATCTGATGAGTCTTGAGAGCTAATCGATTGCTGTCTGAAATCTCACTGTCTGAAAAGATACTCTTGTGATTATGTTTGTTGAAAAATATTGATGGAGCACTACAGTAGTAGGCACCATGTGAATCAGGTGGGTACTGCCAGACCATGTAGTCAGAGGTGCTCTGTGTTGAAGATAGTTTTTAATTCAGAATTGGAGTTAGCCTGAGCAGGAGCCAGGCCTGATAAGCTCCCTGGAGTCTTCAAAGATGAAGTCACAGAATTTTTTAAATGTATTGTCTGTGGCTCTAAACTGTCAATAATGAAATGGATCTACATTCATTTTAATTTTACTTTTATATTCTCACCACTGTGGCTAAGGATCTGATGGACTTTAAGTTATCCTCTCCCATTTTGCAATTCTTACCTACTTTATTTGTCTGCCATTATGGCATCTCTCTATCAAAAAGACATCTGGGGGTCCCTGCTGCTGCTTAACCTGAGCACAGTACGTTTCTGATGGACATCAGACAGAGAGTACTCAGAGCTGCTTACTTGGGCTGAGAGAATGGGCTAACGCCCTTCCTCACTCAAAAACTGTCCTGAGAAATTTGAGTAGCTAAAATGGAAGCTCAGTTATTTTCTGTGGGAATTACTGCTCATGTATAACTGGGAAGAGGGGAGAAAATAATGTAGCGAGGAAAGCCTTCAGAAAGAGAGAAAGTAGGTGATAAAAATAGGGCATTTCCCTGACTGAATTTCCAGGCTGTACAGCAAGAGGTTTCACTCCTCCTTTTTTGACCTTAAAAAAAATAAAAGGGGAGGGAGGGATTTTGATTCATCAAAACAATATTGGAGGTTTCTGAGTAGATCTGAAGTACCACTCTAAAGAATTGTATGTTATTTTGCTGCTGTTGATTACACTGGAACTGGATGCAGCATGTTTTAAAGCATTCTGTGATTCTAAGGCGTGTAATGAGGTAGTTCCCATCACAGATCTCATGAACCTGGGAACTAACTAGTTAGAAAGCTGACACTGTAATTCTGGAGCAACACATCCCCTCTTCTTGCCACTATCAACTTGATTGAAGCTGGGCATACAGTGTAACAATAGTTCTGAGATTACGTAGTTATTAAAAAGAAAGAGTTTTTAAAAAAATCCATAACCAGTTGTATCAGTAAATTAAAAATATGGATTTTTTCATGAGATGAAAAGTGTGTAAATATGCTGTGAAAATAAATGTTCATGCAGTAGAAATGTGTGTGAGTGTACGACATAAATTGTGTATGTAATACAAAATTGTGTAATGTCCGATGTTTCAGCTGTAAGTGAGCCCCATCTGGTGGCCATGTGAAAAAAAACAACTAAAGTTGTAACTGCAAGGAAAAGATTCACAAAAGACACCGAATCTCTTAAAAAATCAAAGAATTAACTATATAAATGGTGTATGTATCTAGGTGCAATATAATGTCTACACATTTTAAAAATACTTAACTCTACAATGCAAACTAGTAGCCATATCTTAATAAAGAATGCAAAAAGTATTTTTGGAAGGTTTGCAGATAGTTTTTTGTCTTTTCAATGGAGATGTTTCCTTGTGGTGTATTAACTTTTTCACGTTTCTGATTAAAAAAAATGTCAACAATTTCTTTAGCTTAAGAAACAATGGTGAATTGACTTTTGTTTGTGGACTCAATCACTTCCTGGAAAAACTTAGTTATCACAAGCTCCTGTGGTTTTGTCATACAACATAGTAGCAGTGCAGCAACAAACAAGGACAAGAAAAGCAACTGGAAGGGGAGCACTGACAGACTGTGTGCATATGAAATTCAACTTAAGCATCTCCATCGTATTTCTCCTCTGGAGCTGGTATAGGTTGATTGGCCTTCAAGGCTATTAGTGGTCATTACTTAACACTTGTGTTTTTGCTTGTTCCAATATGGCATCATTATTTCTGTGGTTGAATGTTTCAGGTTTTGTTTATTTCTTTTGCATTTAGCCCTGCCATTTTAGGGAGAATTACAGGGGAAGAGGTGGGGCTGAATTCCTTTAGCAGGGAGGAAATGGGTGCTGTAAACTTGTGAGTTCTGTATGTGTAGTTTGGGAAGTTTGCACAGCACATAGCGTTAATCAGTAATGTCCCAGCTGCTCTTTCGCGGGTCTTCCATTACAGTTCTGTTAGTTCTAGTGAAATCACTTTCTTTTTGTTCTGGTTTTTGTTACCTGCTAATTATAACACCAGCATGAGAACCTCTTTCAGTACATGTTTTTCCGAACAACTTGGAAAGGGTTTTCTGCTAGAAGATATCTTAGAAGACTGAGAAACTGAGTTATGGCTAAGTTAACCAAGCATTTCGCATCCCCACTTGCACTAATATTTAGACCATTTTATGCTATCTGGTGCTGCGAATTTGCTGTGAATCTCTGTAGAGAAGCTATTTTGTGAAGCCCTGTGTATGGGGATTTTATGAGATCCTTCTTTTCCCTTTAGCAGTATCTTCCTGTGCTGTACAAATTGGGTAAACTTAACCCTTTTCCCACTTTGCTGGAGGGCTGGGGAGGCTGTAATTTTGCTTCTGACTAGGCTGAGTCAAATGTCACACTGCAGTACTCAGCATTTCTCACTGAGACTAATTTCCATGCCAGTATTTACCATTCTCTTTTGACTTGTTTCAAATGTGATGTCTTTAAAAGCATGCTTCTTAAATTGCAGTGAAAGTGGAAGTTTGTAAGTGTTGTTTATATAATGGAATTGCTTATGAACTGTTAATTGTGGTGGCTGCAACTATTATGCTGTGTGTAGTCAAAGCTGCTTTTCATTAGGATTTTAGGTCTCCAAACCAAAAATAACACCAAAGTTTCTCTAGGGGTCAAAGTTGACCATTTCTGGTCTAGACTTAAATAAATGCATCAGTGGCATACTAAGTTTTAGTTTGTTTTTTAATTGATACTGGTAGCTGTTGAAATTAGAGCTGCTCTTTTTTGTAATAGCAATGCATTGTTTAATAATACATCATTCTTTCTACCTTTTGTTTTTAAAATGGATTGTGGATTTTGTTTTGATTTGCTTTTTCCTTCACACAATTTATACATGAGACTTAAGTTTGGAAATGCTTTATGTCTGCACTAGCTGATTTTGACACAAACTAATAAGGTTCAAAAGTGGTCCCACTCCTACCTTGGGTCACAGATTTTGAGATCTCCTCATCATTTCACCACAAAAACACCACAGACTCTGTCATCTGGTGCCTTACGAAGCCTAGTTTTTTATCACTAGGTAAAATAAGAGCAGTGAAACATCAGGTGGTTGTAACCTTTGTTGAGAGAAAATTTGAAAGTAGAAGAAGGAGAAGGACAGAGGGAACTAATGTTGCCTTGCAGCGGCAACTGCTATGTATTTCAGGCAGCATCAGCAATGTTATGGGTGGCAGTAGGAGGGTGGGTGCAATCAAGTCTGAAAGCAGCAATAGCTAATTAAATAATTGATGACATGTTAGGAGGAAAAGAACTAGACTGAGGGGAAGGGAACGTGTGATTTGGGAAATCTTATAAAAATATTTAAACTCAGAACACTGTTCCATCTTTCAGGCAGGGTAAATTATCCTTTGATAGAATAGGATTTTTGAGAACAATAGAAAATATTGTATCAGCAGTAACAGGCCATAAACCTCACTGATGGTTTATAGTGGGCATAGAAGTTTGAATAAAGCACCTTCACACAGAACTGAGTATATGGCTTAGAGCAGTTTGACTATGATCAGAATGAGTTTGTGGAAACTTTAAACTTTGAAATTTTTGCAGCACTGTATGCAAAGGGATGGCTGAGAATGATCATTTGCCAGTGTGGATCTCCTTAGGAGCTGGAGCACATAACCATGAAACATGATTGCTGATCTTGATTGCTTTTGAGAGGCTGTGATGCCCGAAGTTGTATTTGTTAGGTCTTCTGTCTTTAGTTACAAGTTGAATTTGTTAGGTCTTATGTCTTTTGTTTTGTATTTCTCTGCATATAGGCAGCAAATCCAAGTTTATGGATGTACTCAGGGAAAAAGAAAGCTTTATAAGATGAGTTTAATGTTAACTGATATAAAGTACACTTTGGGTCAGTGTAGGTAAGAAATATAAACTGGTTGTGTGGCATTTGTATACTGAAGAGTTTATATTGCTTGATTTACATAGTGCAGTGTGTCACTAGGGAGAAAAGTTACTGACCAGATCTTGATTTAAGTGGACCTGATTTCTAACCTAGGTCTTTAGGTTTTTTTTCAGCCAGCTTTTCTGACTCGTTCCCTGCTGCCTGCAAGAATATTTTCATCAAAACCATATTATGTGGAAAAATGCGAGTTTTGTTAAAGTTGAAAATTTCCACAAAACCATATTTTTAGTGGTGGATTTTTTTCTGTGGGGGCAGAAAAAGGTAAAAACAAGTTCCACATTTTTGCTGATTTTGAATTTGTTACAATTTCAATAACTGGGTTTTTTTAAGTGCATACTGTAATATATATAAAGTAATATATGTATTACTTTATAGTATGCAATATATCTATCTCTTTTTTGATCAGGTGTTAAAACTACTCATTGCATGCAGGAAGCACTCTGATCTAGATGTTTACAAGTGACAGCAGATTCCTTTAAGGTTAAAGTAGAGTTAAATGTGAAACATTATTTCAGACCATAAAGTGTGTTATCACCATTACAGTCAATAGTAATAAAATGTTTCCAAAGCAGAAATTTTGAAAAAAAATATATTTGCAACAAACTTCAATATATCACACACACATGTATCTCCCTATATATATATGGATAAAGACAAATGCTGAAAATACGTGTAATCCAGAAGTTGTAGTTATGGTTTACTTGATGTATTATTTTTAATTGAATTTCTTATCCTTTTCCATTGGTCAATTAATTTGTTTCCTTGGATATGTATTGTAATTCCAAGATATGAGAGTAATCTATTGCCGATACAAACATTGTATTTGCAGCAAGGCAATTAATAATTATGTTGTTGAATTAATAATCATGTTGTCCTTTTTTGTTTTCTGGTGTGTTTTTTTCTTCCTCCTTTTTTTACCTTAAGGAAGCCATTGTTGGTTCTTATGCGATGTCTGTCCTTGTAGTAACACGCTTGGGCTCCAACTGGAGGTAGAGGGCTCCATCACTGTATTAGGACTAGAGAAGATAAGCAACATCCAGATGATGTAGTTACTAGTTCTGTTTCAAAATCTTAAGAAATTAGCAAATGTCTTGCCTTTAAATACATTTTTCTGTTAGGAAAAGAAAAAAAAATGTTCACAGTGTTCCTGAATAATTTAAATATCTTTCCAAGGTATTGGACTGAGGAATGTTTTAGTTGTTTGGTAATGCTTGAAATGGATTTTCCATATCTCTGTAACTTATGGCTTGATGCTAATTTAATGTTTTTCTGACTGGTATAACTGCATGACCTTTAATAAAATTACACCTGACTGATACCTAATGGTGGAGAAAAAAAAAAAGAGATCTCATTCTCAAGCCTGGGTGCCCTCTACCTCACCCACAAAAAAGATGGAGGAGTAGGTTTTATGTCTTGAAAGAGACAAGATTTCAACTGAAAGAAACAGGCATCCTGATGATTTATCTAATGAATAAATTAGGTAGGAAAGTTGTAAGGGTTGCTTTTGCCTGTATCTCCTGGTGTCAGATGAGAAAGCAGGATGTCTTTATTTTGGAAACAATTAACTTGTAATATGTATAAACCAATAGGAGTTTTACCTCTTCTGTAAGGCTGATAAAGAAACAATGCGAGTTTGTGACACTTACTTGATTTTATTCACTCTGCACACCAACACTCCTAGAAATAGATCACTGCCAAATATCATGAAATATCAAACAGAGTTAAAACTCTGTGGCTATTCCTTTTCCTCAGTATTCTTGCTTCCTCTAAAATGAAAGCATATTCTGAACTTTGGTTAACAATTGTCAAGAGCACCTAGCACCCATTTAGGTCTACATGGCTGGACTTCTTTGGTCTTCTATGTGTTTTTGAAAATTTTGCCCACTCTGAATGGCCAGAATGAGCCTGAGCTGGTTACCAGTCAGAAGGCTGGGATATGCCATGAAGAAGGTGGCAAAACCAGAGCACAAGTTGTGACAATTTAAGGATTATTTCAGTGTGACTGTTGGGAGGCCTGGGCACCGCTTTTTCAGGTGCTGAATTCTGAGGAGCCAAGAGGACTTTATACTTTGGAAGTTCAAGGTCTAAGTGTTACTTTGAACATTGATCTTGTGGTATGAAAGAGTGTAGTTTCTTGAAAAAGATCTTTTAAATTGCATTTCAGTAATGATAAAAAGGCAGCAAATTCAGCAAGTCATATGGGGAACCACCAACCAGCCTTTGGGTGGTTGGTACGACAAGGTGGCCTGCTTGATATTTGCACAGAAGCATCTACAGCTTGAATTTATGAAAAGAGTGGACAGAAAAAACAAAGTATCAATAAAATAAAATACTGAGTCTAATCCTGAACAAATTGATAAACTCAGAGCATGGGATCTGTTGCATATCAACTAACCAGAGTGAAACCAGCAGATATTGTATTGGCAAATGCAGGGCATGGCACAGCACAGGAGCCTGGATTAGTTCAGTTGCCCTTAGAGGTCCCTCTTATGGTTTGATATTGCTGAAAAAGCTGTATCTCTGACCAATCTGTTCAGAGACAGAAATGAACATAAAAGCAGATGACTTGCTCTAACACCAAGAAGTGTTAGAGCAACTAGTCTCTAATCTGTATTCATGGGGTAAATGGAAAACAGCCTTACAATAAGTATTTCTAATTTTGGCTAGTTATATCATATCTCAATCTAAATGAACACTGTCCTTTTTCAATAATTATTGTAGTTTGAAAACCTGTTGATTATTAAGTTTAGTTTGCAAGAATATTGTTTTCCAAATACATCTTTTATCAGCTTCTCATCCTGATTAAAGAAATTATTACAGAGCCCTGTAGTAATAGACTAAGAGGTGATCTCTCTTAAAAGAACAAAGTTATCAAAACATGAGTTGCTTTCAAGGCTCAAAAGAGATGGGAATTCATTTAATATGCTGTTGTCATAACGTCAGATAATTAAAAGCTGATCCAATGACAGTAAATGCTAGTTGAAAGAATTTAAGCTCTGTAGTGTTGTACAGGGCTTTGAGGAGAGAGCAGTGTTGATATTGAATTTGGATATTCTCGTGTGAAGATTAATGTCTACCTGAGCTCCTGACTCCTTACACAACTCCAGCAGTCTTAATATTGCTCTGAGATAGATCCAGGTACCTGCATACAAGAAAATGCAACAAAATGTCTTGCAAATGATTTGTAATTTTTGATTGGCTTTTTCAAACATAGTTGTCACTAAATGATTTTGTATTGCTTCATTAGAGACATTTCTTGTGTGCTGTAGCACACATATCCTTCTTTAATAAAAATAATTTCAAATTGATGGCTGCATATGGCATGCTCAGCAGTATTTGGAGAAAAAAGTAACCTATTAATATGCCTGGTTTGAATTATTTATGCTTGAAAATGCTGGATTATATTTTTATATTGTTTTAATGAGTAGTCAGATCACTAACAAATCCCCAGCAGCCAACAGCCTGCATGGTTTGCTACCTGACTGAAAAAAAATAATAAAAAAAAAAAAAATCCAAAGAAAAATTGAAACATTTTGTCAGCAGAGTATTTGGCATCTTCTTAAAAAAAAAAAAAAAAATTAAATCTCCATTATTTATTTCTAATAAACAACTTTTCTTGGCAGGTAAAAATCCTGTACAGAGGCTCTTTAGATTTTAGTCCCTAGTGACAACAGTATTAAGGGAAAAAAATTTTAGCCATCTGAAAAGCATCCTCATTGCATCCCACCTGTGCTCCAAGAGCACAGAGTGCAAGCAAAGGCTGGGCAACCACGCAAAGCCAGAGCTCTCCCTCCATGGCACTGCTGGAGCCAGAAGCATCACTGACTAGTCCAGGTCATCACCGTGGCTTCCTAAGGTTCATGGGCTGGGAGGGGTTGAGGTAGTGGTTCAATTGTGGGTCTTGTGCTTACTTCTTTCTCTCCCGTCAGATGTTCTCCAGAGATACATTCTAACTTAAATTATTAAATGATTCAAAGAAGATTTTAAAAGCTCTCACTGAAACATGGATGTGCTTCTGCCATTGGAGGTGGAGTGACAGAACCAGAGGACATAAATTACTCTTAATTAAGAAAAATGGGCACCCTCTGCACCAATCTTCAACTTTTTTTTACTATCAAGATACTACTGTAGCATATGTTTAAAATTCCTTCACTGATAACTTAAATATTGTTATAGCATGCTAAATAATTAGTAGATTCCTGTTCCAGCTGTGCTGAATTTGCTCCCAAAATTCAAGTTATGAGCTGTAAAATTAACTGGGTGGTGTGCGCCATGTGGTTTGACATCAGTCCTAAAGACTTCTCTAGATTTATAATACCAAGCAATGGGAACATTTACTAATACTTCTGATAGTTATAATAATTTCTCATCATTTATCATCATTTTGCAGTGCAGTAGCTGAATGGAAGCAACCCCATATAGCTGTTGCCATTAAAAGATCGTTTGCCAGCAGCAGCACAGGGTATTGTGTAGGTTGGTTCCTAGGCTGACTCCAGAAGCTCATGTGGCATTGCATGCTCGCTGTTGGGAGCTGGTGAGTTGTTAATGACACCCGTTATACCTATTTTTTTCACTATAAATCTTGGACATGTTCTCTTTTTTCAGAAACAACAGTCTAACCTGCAGCTCCATAGTTCTTCAGGTCTGATTGGAGTTAGGGTCTTTGGTTAAATTTGTCTTCATTGAAAGCACTTTCGGAGATAATCTTCTAGTTTTCATCAATTGGAGATGCAGGAACTGGTTCAAGCCTAGGAAGCTAAGGAGATGGCAGCTTCACTTCCATTTCTGATAACTTTTGCAAGGAGGGAAACATTGCTGTAGCTTCTTGGTTGGGTAAGTTGCTGTTCTCCATGTTAAAAGTGTTTTATGCTGCTACCCATCCTGGAGGTGCATTGGGACACAATGGGTTCCTTTCTGGGCCACTGGAATTGGTAGTTGGAACTGATGGTATAGAGGAGTTGTTTCTGTTGAAGGGGGTAAAATCACTGGCATAATTTTGTTGTGCATGTTTGTGTAGAGAATAGAAATCTTAATATGCTTCTCTCTTAGTTGGTACTGTTTTGTCTTTTACTTCTATACTGTCTAAATCACTTGAAATTTGTGACTGTTTATTTAGTCTCATAATCCCCTTGTGCGTAATTGAGTATCCCCATTTCACAGATAAGGTACTAATTGATTTCCTCGCATTATGCAGGGAATTTGGCAGAGCAGAGAGTTGAACGCATGTCTCCAGAGCCTGAGATTCCCTCAGTACTTACTGGGCCATATTCTTTTTCTGTGTGTCTCCTTTTTTCTCCATTTTGTTCCTTCCCCCCCCACCCC